>NC_092242.1:15815998-15848498 GCF_036320965.1 Panulirus ornatus | reverse complement strand
ATGAACTGATGAAGGGCACTTTATATGGACACACTCCATGTTCAGAAACTATTCAAAAGTAGCTTTGGCACTGGAGAGAATATATCTATACTTTGCTGAACACTGTTGAGGTCGACACTGGAACCCATTGGCAGGACTTGATCTCATGATCTTGAGGAAGAACTTTCTTAGGTGATGGTCATTTGCTGGTGATCGTTGGGTTGAGATTTCAACTTACGACGTCCTGAGGCTGAGGCACTCATTAGAGAAATTCCCTCAGATAATGACAGCAGATACGGAACTCTTACACACAATAAAGTCCAGCAACGAGAGGACTGATGGCGACTACCACAAGCTGAAGGTGAAAGCCCACCTTGCTCCAATGATCACCTGAGGTACTCTCTGAGGAGGATAGTTTATACCCTTTATGTGTCTCATAAACTCCCATCCCCTTGTCAAGGGGTGTATACTTTACATAGATATCTATAAAACACGCGAGAGCTTGACTAGTTATAACATGTATTATCAGCAATGCCCATCCTTCAAGTCCTCACTCTTGAGTGTGGTGTACAAGTCAGCCTATGTGAGTACTGAGCTAAAAGCCTTTGGTTGGTTCCCCTCGTTTCTTTACTGTGTCAGTAACTCATGTTTGCTGGCTGTGTTGGTATTCGTGTTTGTTAGCTGTGTTAGTTACTCATGTCTGCTGGCTGTGTTGGTAATCGTGTTTGTTAGCTGTGTTAGTTACTCATGTCTGCTGGCTGTGTTGGTATTCGTGTTTGTTAGCTGTGTTAGTTACTCATGTTTGCTGGCTGTGTTGGCATTCGTGTTTGTTGTGTTAGTTACTCATGCTTGTTAGCTGTGTAGGGTATCCGTTTTTGTAAGCTGTGTTGGTTACTTCTGTTTCTTCGTTGGGTGGGTTACTCGTGTTTATCAGCCGTGTGACGTACCCATGTTTGTTAGCTAGGTTGATTACCCGCGTTTTCCAGCTATGCTGACTAACGTGTCTTTTCTTGGCGTTAATCACCACCATTCTTTAGCAATGTTTGTCACCAGGGTTTACAACACTACTTTGTGACCTGTTTACAACCTGCGTAAGTCTGGTGGCTACAACTATATCTGCAACTTTTGGTAATACACGATTTTATTTGGTCAAAGAAAACAATTATTTTCTTCTGTTTATATAAGTAATTATAGCCTGGATTATATCATGGTGGGTCAAGCCTTTAATAACATTGTTGACGAAAACCATGAAATAATGATATTAATGCGAGTCTCCGGCAAGATAAGACCAGAGAAAAAGATTTAAACATTTTTGCAAATCTGATAAGGATGAGTTCACACTCTCTGGCATGGACCCGACTAATTACATGGGCAGCGTGTTGGATCTTATCTGCCAGGAGGAGGATCCCAGCCGTGACCATGACGAGGGCGGAGGTGGGGCTCACCTGTGGTCCCCAGGGGTGAGGAAAAGGGGACGTGATCCTGTTGGACGTGGTAAGGAGGAAGGGAGGGATGGGCCATAGTACATTAGTTACGATAGGGATGAAGGAATGGTCTTGTATGCAGTCAAAGGTGGGGAACAACGATGCAAGGTTCCTCGGGAAGGAGAGATATGTGGTCTATGAGGATATCATGTGCTTGAGGACAGTTCCTGATCTATCTAGATGAAAAGAAGATGGTATATCACTAGTACGTGATGGAATAATGGGCTTTGCCTGATGCCATGATGGTATATATGATTCATGAGGATGAGAAGCGAGGTATAGTGGTCCCCATTAAAGTAAGATGGGGTAAGTATAGTCCTGTTCACGTTGCTGGGTGAAAACTATCTTCGACAATAAGAGGAGGAGGAGAAGGAGGAGGAAAAGGAGCTTTTAGAAATTTTGGGTTAAGGTAATTTCTTGGACGAGGAGAGAGGATCATGAATTACTATTGTATGACTAGTCAAATTCTGTTGTCAAAGAGGGACGGATTATTGTATCCTTCACGTCACCAAGAGCATTATAAAGCTAAAAATAATCATACTATGAAAGTAATATGCACCAAGTGTACAAAATAATGATTCACACACACACACACACACACACACACACACACACACCACACACACACACGCACACACATAGGCGAATTAATTCCCATTCCACCAGCGAAACAGATCGACTCCCCTGTATCACGCAAACACATTAAAAGAGAACGTAAGCAGCGAGAGCGAGCATGCCGGCCGTCATGCACACATGCTCACCCATGCACGAAGGGGAACGCCACACATGTAACTTTACACCTGCTTAATTGCTAATGGAGAACTGCAAAATACTGGGGAAGTGATTCGGTGATTTCCGAGGCTTCCTTAGACAAGACGATTCAACCTTTCCACTTCGAGCGTGACGAAGCTGACGGATCATTTCTAGCTGAACTCGAACCTATATAAAGCACTTCGCTATTATGGGTCGTAAGGGTATATAAAACTTCATTTCATCATATAACTCTCGGCTGACAGACGACCTTAATCTTGAGGAATTCGAATATAAAGACGAAACCGGACCCTTTATTTCGCTTATGTTTCGAAACGACGGAAGTTTGAGATGGTCACTTTTAAAAGCTCGAAACCCTTTTCTCATGGGTTCAAAAGACCCTTCTCACTGAACCTTCAGTACACCGAGCAGACAGGAACCATTAATAGGGGGATTCACTGATGGCAGCCCATCTGCCAATTCCTCACTCCCTCCCTTCTGACCTCAGCTGAGGGCACAACGGAGGGGTAAAAACAGGAATGTTTTATGCGCTAATTGTTACGCACATTACTGGCGACCAGCATCATGGGGACGTCGTCAAGGAGGAGGAGGAGGAGAAGGTCCCCCCCAACAAAAAAAAAAAGCGAAGAGAACGAGGGAGGCGATAACTCTCACGCCTGTAATTAGAAATAATTGATGGTGATTTTTACGTCCTTCCTTCGGGGGCTCCCTGTTAGTTGTAATCCACAGTTGACGACGACAGAAATTTATTTAAACTTATTCTTACATTCCTCGAGGGTACTAGGGAGGGGGGGGGGGGTTCCTCTCTCACTGTGGCGAGATGTAGAATGTTACCGAGATCAGATGAAAGGGGTTATGATGAAGTCATCCCTCTTCATGAGGTAAGGTAAGAGTGTACGATGATTAGTGCATTGTGTACGACGAACTGCTGCTCCTTTGCTGATGCAAATACGCAATGTTCAGCACCGGTCTGAGGAGAAGAGACTCAGGGAGAGACAGATGGATAGTATGTTGCCATGAAGAGCACCATTTCGAAGGGAAGTATTTATCAATGATGTCTCAGGTTTTAATGGAGGTTCCATATAAGGAAGAAGAGATGATGCGTTACATTCACCGTCACCATATTTGTAGTGATGTCTCTGGTAGCGACGTTTTCTTACATTGTGCAGCGAATTATTGAAATTCAGACAGACCGTAACTTGCAGAGATGTTGCTTGGTTTAATCAAACTTTTCTGCTTAAAAAACTGAATTAAAACTGGGGAGGTTTTAAAACACACACATAGCATTTTCTTCCAGTAAATATATATATATATATATATATATATATATATATATATATATATATATATATATATATATATATAGATATATATATATATTCTTTTTTATACTATTCGCCATTTCCCGCATTAGCGAGGTAGCGTTAAGAAGAGAGGCCTGGGCCTTTGAGGGAATATCCTCACATGGCCCCCTTCTCTGTTCCTTCTTTTGGAAAATTCAAAAAAAAAAAAATTATATATATATATATATATATATATATATATATATATATATATATATATATATATGTATGTAGCATTTATGGATCTGGAGAAGGCATATGATAGAGTTGATAGAGATGCTCTGTGGAAGGTATTAAGAATATATGGTGTGGGAGGAAAGTTGTTAGAAGCAGTGAAAAGTTTTTATCGAGGATGTAAGGCATGTGTACGTGTAGGAAGAGAGGAAAGTGATTGGTTCTCAGTGAATGTAGGTTTGCGGCAGGGGTGTGTGATGTCTCAATGGTTGTTTAATTTGTTTATGGATGGGGTTGTTAGGGAGGTAAATGCAAGAGTTTTGGAAAGAGGGGCAAGTATGAAGTCTGTTGGGGATGAGAGAGCTTGGGAAGTGAGTCAGTTGTTGTTCGCTGATGATACAGCGCTGGTGGCTGATTCATGTGAGAAACTGCAGAAGCTGGTGACTGAGTTTGGTAAAGTGTGTGGAAGAAGAAAGTTGAGAGTAAATGTGAATAAGAGCAAGGTTATTAGGTACAGTAGGGGTGAGGGTCAAGTCAATTGGGAGGTGAGTTTGAATGGAGAAAAACTGGAGGAAGTGAAGTGTTTTAGATATCTGGGAGTGGATCTGGCAGCGGATGGAACCATGGAAGCGGAAGTGGATCATAGGGTGGGGGAGGGGGCGAAAATTTTGGGAGCCTTGAAAAATGTGTGGAAGTCGAGAACATTATCTCGGAAAGCAAAAATGGGTATGTTTGAGGGAATAGTGGTTCCAACAATGCTGTATGGTTGCGAGGCGTGGGCTATGGATAGAGATGTGCGCAGGAGGATGGATGTGCTGGAAATGAGATGTTTGAGGACAATGTGTGGTGTGAGGTGGTTTGATCGAGTGAGTAACGTAAGGGTAAGAGAGATGTGTGGAAATAAAAAGAGCGTGGTCGAGAGAGCAGAAGAGGGTGTTTTGAAGTGGTTTGGGCACATGGAGAGGATGAGTGAGGAAAGATTGACCAAGAGGATATATGTGTCGGAGGTGGAGGGAGCAAGGAGAAGAGGGAGACCAAATTGGAGGTGGAAAGATGGAGTGAAAAAGATTTTGTGTGATCGGGGCCTGAACATGCAGGAGGGTGAAAGGAGGGAAAGGAATAGAGTGAATTGGAGCGATGTGGTATACCGGGGTTGACGTGCTGTCAGTGGATTGAATCAAGGCATGTGAAGCGTCTGGGGTAAACCATGGAAAGCTGTGTAGGTATGTATATTTGCGTGTGTGGACGTGTGTATGTACATGTGTATGGGGGGGGGGGGGTTGGGCCATTTCTTTCGTCTGTTTCCTTGCGCTACCTCGCAAACGCGGGAGACAGCGACAAAGTATAAAAAAAAAAAAATATATATATATATATATATATATATATATATATATATATATATATATATATATATATATATATATATATCAAAGAAATGGGCCGAGGGTACGTCGAAAGGCCAAGGCCGGAATACCATTATCTTTAATACTAATGAATCATATTTCGAATGTAAAGTTATAACCCTCCTCCTAACTTCATTACACCATCCTCTCCTCCAGGAGTCTCATCCGTCTTCTATGGGGCTCCCACAGCGCTAAGGAAGTTGGCTACGTCCAACGGGCGAAACCACAGGTCGTGTGTGTGTGTGTGTGTGTGTGTGTGTGTGTGTGTGTGAAGATTTCGGGGCAGCTGAGCAGTACGTGGTCAATCGTCTTCGTTGTGGTAGATCCATGTGGACATGAGGGGGGGGAGGGGTGGTTGGTCTTCCTCAGCCTTATATAATAATGTACATGCATTTGCCTTTATGCATGACCTCGTTGCAGTCCTAGTTCAAGATATTCATTTTTTCTAAGTTCTCAAAAAGTTAAATAAAGGAGAGAGAGAGAGAGAGAGAGAGAGAGAGAGAGAGAGAGAGAGAGAGAGAGAGAGAGAGAGAGAGAGAGAGAGAGAGAGATAAGGGCCCTCAAAGAACATCTTCATCACCTTCCCTTTCAAAAAGGTGCGGTGTACAGTGCTGGCCCTGGACTCCCCTGCGCTTCTATACAAATCACTCGATATGTTAGGTAAGTACGTTTAAATACCGCAAGTCAACTCCCTACGAGGAGCATTTCTATTCATCTAAAATACCTGTTTTTGCAAGGCATCTATACAGCAAAACTCACAGAGAGGCTGTAATGCGGTGCGACATCTTGCTGTGCGATAGTGTGTGCAGCCGTCTCCGTGCTGGGCCGCAGGTGTGGAGTTCCCTGCACGACTTCATTCATGGTGTGTTGCCTGCGGCTCCAGCCGCTCCATGGTCATCCACGAACTCCTGTAATTTGCTCAAACTCTGCTTTACTTTTAGACTTGATTTCCGAGAGGCATTATTCTCTGGGGTTGTGAGGAGAAGGCTTACAAGGGAAGAGCTTCCGCCATGGCTTTGGTCTGTGCCTTATCAGTTTCCACAGAGTAGTGGGGTCGGAGCATTACCTACAGGGACAACTGTTCACTCATCCCCAGCAGAACAGGAGGGAAGATTTTGCTGATATTCATCAACCCTCTCCACGTCGCCTCCACCCCATGTAATCTCGCGGTAGGCCACGCCTGCCTGGTCACTGACGGTCATGATGAGGGTAATATTTCTACCCCGGCTGTCCACACACACAACTCGAGGTGCCCGTTGCACGGCTGCGGCTCCGCCCTCACAATCGGGAGGGGTGGAGGCAGAACCCACACTCTTCGTCTACGCAGACGCGGCCGTCACAAGAATCCCTTTTGGACCATCCAGTCGGCGTAGAGGAGGTGGTGAGAAAATATCATCCATGACTGTAATAGTCTTTTTATGGACTCCTCTTGTGAAGACGATATGTAATATGCATGCTTTTTAAGGGGGCTTATGTTATATCTGAAGTATGAAGATGATGTGATAAATTGCAGATTTGAGTTGAAATACACTTGAGTTAAGTAACAACCAGGTCCTAGAAGAGAGCCGAGACTGAGATACACACAAGATCCAATCAGCTTCTAGGGATTCGGAAGAGCCGATACTGAGGTAATCACAGGATCCAATCAGCTTCTTAGGGATTCGGAAGAGCCTATACTGAGGTACACACAGGATCCAATCACCTTCTGGGGATTCGGGAGAGCCGATACTGATGTACACACAGGACCCAATCAGCTTCTTAGAGATTCGGGAGAGGCGATACTGAGACAATCACAGGATCCAATCAGCTTCTTAGGGATTCCGGAAACAACAAACTACCTACTTATATTAGCAATAACTTCATAAACGATAAGCCTGAAATATAAAGCTTGCGCAAGTCGTACATAAGGCCTACAAATCATCTTATTATCTATAATGAATTATAACACCATGACCCTCTTCCACAGACCTTTACACGCAAAAATGTCAAAATCATAACGTCGGTGTTGGAGTCAACTCCATGACGTCCAGTTCTTGTGCGAGATGGCCAGTTTCAGAAGGTAAATGTCGCATCACACGATCACTTATCATTTCCCAATGATCTCTTGTTGGAACCCGTTTGAGAAAGTTATTTCAATCAGAGAAACGAATGTGGTTCGTTCACCTTGAGGCTTTTCGAATGGGGTAGAGGAAACGACATTTCGCACAGGATGAAAAATGTACTATATACGTATGTAATATATATATATATATACATATATATATATATATGTATATATATATATATATATATATATATATATATATATATATATATATATATATATATATATATATCCCTGGGGATAGGGGATTAAGAATACTTCCCTCGTATTCCCTGCGTGTCGTAGAAGGCGACTAAAAGGGGAGGGAGCGGGGGGCTGGAAATTCTCCCCTCTCGTTTTTTTTTTTTTTTTTAATTTTCCAAAAGAAGGAACACAGGGGGCCAAGTAAGGATATTCCAAAAACGGCCCAGTCCTCTGTTCCTAACGCTACCTCGCTAACGCGGGAAATGGCGAATAGTTTAAAAGAAAGAAAGAAAAAAAAAAAAAAAATATATATATATATATATATATATATATATATATATATATATATATATATATATATATATATATATATACATATACACTTTGATTTACAATGTTGATGATTAACTGATCTATTTCAAATTTTTATTCTAAAACCGCCAGAGGCGAAGAGCCGTTTTCTTTCGAAAGACCACAGCACATAATAACAGACCTGAAATTCTTTGTTATGCCCCTTATGTATAAGTCTGATAAGGGCAATTTTACAAAATAGATTGAGTCCTTTACAAAGAGAACTTTATTATAGAATATAAACCTTAGAAATCAGATTTCCGGAATGCCACGGACTTAACGTATTCAGATTTTACGAAGGCAACAGAGTCACGGTTCTACAGATTCCCCTGGATCAATGATCCCACAAAGCATAGATTATAAGAGGACTAGAAGTTAATACACACACACACACACACACACACACACACACATACACACACACACATTGTTCACAGAAAGCAGTCTGCGGCCAATTACAGGACTGATTCATTCATTGTTAATGGGCCTCTCCTCTATCAAGCAGATTTAGGTAAGTTTCTTTAAAAAAAAAAAAAGTATATTGAATTGGACGTTATCTCCTCACCAAAATAAGAGCAGTTCTTCGTGTGAGAGATATATATGTTGCTTGGATGATAAATTCTGAATAGATTAGATGCTTGAATCTGACCACAACAATGGCTTGTATTATACATCAGACTTCAGTGATGTACGAGGGAATACAACTGGTTTTGTATTGTGTAATTTCGAATACATGCCGGATACAGCCAGCTCGATAAAGTCCCGATGGCTACCTGCTACGTTTAGAAATAACTGTATATTGTTTTAATTCTAAGGTACGTATGTAGGAGAGGAGAATATAAATCTGCATGATTATCATTCGACTTATATAGGATACCAGACAACGATAAAGGAGAGTCCAGGTTAGGATCCGAACACCCAAACAGCGCCAGAAACGACACCCTCAGATGACGACGCTGTCGTCGACAAGAACCTGGATCAGGTTAGGAGCTGGCGAATCGCTGCGGTGATAAGCGGAAATGGCTGAGCGAAGGCAGCGAGAGACTGAGCCAAGCAGTGCATTTTAACACCTACCCGAACGTCAGGCTTGGAAGGGACGGGCTTGTACGTCTTCCGTCTTACGTCAACCTACGTCTAGTCCGTCAAACGTATCTAAAGTCATACTCAATCCAAAAGATGCCAGTTAAACATCTCGCGACACAGCCAAGTGTGCCCAAGATTCAAAAAGAAAAAGAAAAAACGAAAATGGATTTAATTTCAATTCTGTGCCGTGGGTGAGTTAGTGGTGCCTGATCTGTTCAGGTGAGTTATACCCAGTTGTTGGTGCCTTAGCGGTTGGTTGGTTGGTTCTTCAGGGGTGTAATAGCTTAGCACGGATGACTGTACCTGAAAATCCTTAATGACAAGCCGGCATTGTGATGGTTATCAGCGGCTGCGGTCTTCCATGGGCCGTCCCTCTGGGGGTTTCATAAATTGGCTTCGTTTAGTCCCCAACGTCCTACCTAGTTGCATATAGCCGGGATGGTCGTGGTCCATTTGCGGGAGGGAGGCTCACGTCTGGTCGTCACGAGTTTGGTGTTGATGAAGTCATTCCTGTCCCCAGTCAGTCGTGCTGAGCCTCATCGTCGTGAGTTCGTGGTTTAGAAGTAGTTCATTCGTCATTGGTCTCTTCGTCACTAATACAGGAGAGTACACACACAAATACACACATACACACACACACACACACACACACACACACACACACACACACACACACACACACACAGCACACACAGCATAATTCATCAAATACACTGCTTGTTAATGTTCAATACATATTCAACACTCACTGGCTTTCTAATCTTTCTCAGCACACGTCTTGCACCATCATATAAAGCGTCAATTAAATGTCTTATAATTCATCTTGAGTTTATTCTTGAAATACACGAGACGTTTCGGGCTCACGAGCTTTGCCCATCTTCAGTTTAACTGATTATAAATGATACAACACAACATAAGAGCAAAACAGAAATAAATTACATCTCGAAGTGTTACGAATGAAAGTGGCGACGAAGATAATATGTTGATTGGTGGACCGTGTTCCCTCGGAGTTCATGCGTGGTAGTGTGGTCGGTAAGGGTCAAACTCGCTAGGTCAACTGGTGGGAGGATTGCCTGAAGCCTCTACACTTTGGAAAGTCCGGTGTAGGTAGGGAGTGGGGTCATTTTGGGGTGCGGTAGAGAATAATCATAGAGTCCTAGCTTGTCCTGCGCTTTGATGATCTATGAAAGGATTATATTCTCGTATGTACCACATCGGCTCTGTTATCTCTTAAAGTCTCGTAGGGACGTGGCAGTATTATCGTGTTTTCAGTAAGATGCTGAGGAGTGAGATTCATGCTCTGCTGCCGTGGCATATGTAGTTTAATCACCCATCAACACTAGCACCCAAGATTCCTGTTTACCAAATGGCGTCCTAGCTTCGTCTCTTCGATGTATATCAACTGACTTATATTCCTCTCTTGTGCCTACCCTGATGATGTGATTATTACACGAAAGTGCACTTGGGAACTTATCGTGTTTCATTTTCCCCGTGGACTTATATGAATATATGAATATATATATATATATATATATATATATATATATATATATATATATATATATATATATATATATATATACATATATATATATATATATATATATATATATATATATATATATATATATATATATATATATATATATATATATATACATACATACATATATATATATATATATATATATATATATATATATATATATATATATATATATATATATAAATATATATATATATATATATATATATATATATATATATATATATATATATATATATATGGACATCAACCATCACTAAAACACTACAAACACCGTTTCAACATATCCCAAGATCCTGCATGCCCACACAACGAGCACTTACTAAAGAACTGCTCATCACTTTCTGCATATAGAAGCCCACACAAGCGGACATGGCCAGGTTCCTGAGTGATGCAGAAGCTTCATAGAGGCATAGGAGACTCCTACAGCAGGAGGTACGAGGGTACAACATGTTGCATCATGAGTTCTTGTATTCTCCATGTAACACAGCAGAAGACTACACACTTGTCCCGCACCTGGGGCACTGTGTCCCCTAGGCAGAGCAGAGGGATTCAATCGCTCCTCCAGACTCCACAGTTACTTAAAGTCAGTGGAAAATCAATGCCCAATTAAGCAAGGTTAATCTGATACGGTATAACTAGATTCCATCTGTAAGTTCCACCATCTCCTCTAGGTAATTTAGTTGAGAAATGATCATGTAATACAAGTGTTACCCGCTGCATTAGGCCAAAGAATGATTGACATTATTACGACATCTTCATCTTCATAATTTCCCATGGAAAGAAATAAGTGGCACAATTTTGAATGGCGTTTTGTGTGTATTCACACAACGAAGCGGACTGACGTGGAAGTGTTATTTCTCTGACTGACGAATTACGGGGGTCAGTGATGTAAGCGACCGGATGAATAACTGAAGAGGTGAAATGTCAAGACGCTCGCCCTCGAGAAGCCACCGTCATGAAGAAATAGCAACAAGAGAAGAAAATAGGCTACTGGTAATTCTGAATTACTCAGTTTTGAGAAACGATTTTAGAACTTATGCTTTATATATATATATATATATATATATATATATATATATATATATATATATATATATATATATATATATATCCTTAATAATATAGCTATTAATGGATTTAGAGTCGAGAGTTCGAAGACTGTCGCTGGCCAGAGGATACGATCAATGTCCCGAATCACAGTAACCATACTTGTTAACTAGGGCAACATCCTCGACACGAAGACCCTTATACAGAGCTCGGAAGACCTTATCGTCGGTAGCGACCCTGCGGGATCACGAGAGAGAGAGAGAGAGAGAGAGAGAGAGAGAGAGAGAGAGAGAGAGAGAGAGAGAGAGAGAGAGAGAGAGAGAGAGAGAGAGAGAAATGGAGAAAGACAGAGTCTGAGATAATGCCAGAGATGACCAGACATGCGAATTAGAGCAAGGAGAGAAATAGGTGCGCCAGGAGTAGGCAGGCGGCAGGTTGAGGAGGAGGAGGGGGGTGTGTGTGCTGTTTTTAGGTAGCACGCGAGTGGGAGAGGGAGAGAGAGATCTGGTCGATGGCTGAGCAAGTGGAGCTGGTACAACAGGCTGACGGCAGATTGCCAAGAAGATTCGGCTTCATCGCGTGATGAAGAGCCTCTGGGGGTCTTCTCCAGGACCGGTGGCGGCGGCTCCTCGCCACTGATGCTACACCTCAGAAGAATAAAGACAAAAAAAAAAAAAAAGAAAGTAGACCGTACACTTGGTCACCATCAAGATGCCAATCAGAGAGCGCCGTAGAGGGGAGGATCTGAGTGGCCAGCGCGATTACCGTGGATATAATCAGAGAAGTATGGTGGACTGCTTTGATAACGCCACCTTGATGGTCATTATATACAGCGGCTTTGTTCGGTCCGGGTTCGCCCGGCTATCTGATGATACATTTCGCACGATGGGTAACCGAGGTAATGGGTGAGTGATGGGGAGTAGGGCGGGGAGATGAGTAGGCAGGGTAATGGGTGAGTGATGGGGATTGGTTTAAGGTGGGTGGATGATGGACATTCAACCCGGTCCTTTCTACTGACGGTCTGGTAGATTAATTCTCTTGTTGATTGCATGTCTCGTTCGTGGTCTCGCTCGACGAGACGAGACGAGACGCAAAGGGCACGCTGGCAGACGAGCAAAGAGACAGCATTGAGGACGAGGCTTTGCCAAAGGACAGAGGGCTAGAGAGGAGCACTCACTCACCATAGGAAAATCTAGAGTTATGAAGAACTAGCGGTGTGATGTACGCGTCGTCAGGTGACGCGTGTTGGATGGAGAGAGACTCTGCGTTTGTAGGATGGCAAAGGAATGAAACTCGACGGCCGCTTAAATGCTGGTTCGCTGCGCAGCCGTCACTAATCCAACCCGATACCCAAGTGGGTAGTACCTTGGAGATCGGTGGCTGCCTAACAACTACGAGAGAGAGAGAGAGAGAGAGAGAGAGAGAGAGAGAGAGAGAGAGAGAGAGAGAGAGAGAGAGAGAGAGAGAGAGAGAGAGAGAGAGAGAGAGAGAAACACACCAGCAGAGGACAAGGGCCCTTAAGATGTACCAGAGATGCTTTGGGCTGTGATTAAACATAAAACTATCAAAAATATTCTTATTGAACATGATACATTTATATATATTGCTCACATGGTAATTTCTCGAGTCCAGAAGTAAATGTAGTGGATGATATTGAAGATGTTTATGATAAAGATCATAATATATATATATATATATATTCCTATGATTCCAGGAATATATTCATATATATATATATATATATATATATATATATATATATATATATATATATATATATATATATATATACGGCAATATTCATAGAGGCAGTAAGGTCTCAGTGAGTAATAAAGATGTTGATGGGGTAATAAAGATATTGATACGTCAGCCCATGACCGAGAATAAAGAACTGTTCAGAATAATTATCCGTAAGATTACCCCATCACACCAACGCTCCGCAAGACTAATAATTCCCGGCTATAAAGAAGGGATTTAGAGGGTCTGTGATCACCCAGTTCAAGATTGGCTATCTGAGGGTTGTATTTTGTATGTTTTCACACACACACACACACACACACACACACACACACACACACACACACACACACACACACACATACACATACACACATTATATATATATATATATATATATATATATATATATATATATATATATATATATATATATATATACAACAGCCATTATGCATGGAGATGTGACGGATAGAAGTAGTGCCCCTTTGGCTGTGTGTCTATCATTGGAATCTAAGTCTCTTTAGTATCTCTGGGAATTATGCAAGAGGAGAGATTCCCATGCAATTTATCGCTGGTGCCTGTGGATCACTGATCGTTTTCTCCGAGATGATATGGATTCCAGTACTCCTGAGACTACAGGATCACCTCTAAATACATAGGGGAAGTGTCGAAGAATTCTAATCTTGCTGTTTATTAGTGTTCGCTGATCCTCTTTTTTTTTTCTTCTTTGAATTTGGATAATTCTTGGGTATGATGAACTGATTAGGTTTACTGTTTTTTGAACGCGCGTAAATTATTGAGTTGGCGCATTTTGGTTTACTGTGGTGGACTATGGTGATTAAACTTTACAAACTATTCTTTATAGTTTTGAGTATACTTTGGCGCCCAGGTGAGTGTGGGGAGATGGTATGATGTCTGGCTTAATTCTACAGGGAATATAGAGGAAATGACATGATAATAACGAGGACGGGATTGAGTGTGCAAACCCGATTTCTTCACACTGGTTTAGGTAAATACTGTCTATCATTTCATTAAATCCCACAAGGACAAAAACATTATTTGGCATTTGAGTAGAGAAGTCTAAATGTTGACTATTGCGAAAATCTTCTAACACATATCTAAAGTTATGTACTTACGAAGCTACATGACACTTACGAAGGATGTCTTGAGCAGAAAGAACATTTTGTATATACATTCTAAGAAGCAATCCTCGTCCTCACACGTATCTATCATATCCTCCCCCATACACCACACACACACACAGCTTCGTGCTTTCCTAATGATCCCCTATACTTCGTATTTACCGTTCACTTCCACGAAATTCCATCACATCATTCCTTTTATATTCTTGACTGTCGATCGCTTGACGAACTCCCTTGATCATTCTCGCAATCAATTCTTCAAACAGCAAAAGAATAGCAACAGCGATAGCTATAGCAATAGCCCACCTCTTCATTCTTGTCATAGCACTATCCTTTCTAGTTTTATGCCAGACTTGATTTTCACACAGTCGGTGCCGGCCGTAAAAAAAAAAAAGAAAAATTCGGACATCTTCAACAAAGAAAAAAAAATAATTACGTTCTCTAAATGACTCCTGATGTATTTCTTTTTTTCCTGATATTTTTTTTTTTTTTCGGCTTCTATCACTCTTCAGATTGTAATTTCCCCACATGAGGGGGTAGTAATCCCACTCATCCATCTCCGCAATCGCCTTCATGCACGGTTGTCCGTCAAGTGTGTGTGTGTGTGTGTGTGTGTGTGTGTGTGTGTGTGTGTGTGTGTGTGTGTGTGTGTGTGGGGGGGGGGGGGGGGGGGGGGGGGGGGGGGGCGGACGCCGCCCAACTTGTAACGCCGGCCAGCGGGTCAGGAGGGGGATTTCACGCCTTGTAACACCCGGTGACAAGCATTAGAATTACTCAAGGCAGGAGGCATCACCCCGAGATCTCTCCAAGAAGGAGGAGGAAGTGATGAGGTTTATGGCTTACGTCTCTCTCTCTCTCTCTCTCTCTCTCTCTCTCTCTCTCTCTCTCTCTCTCTCTCTCTCTCTCTGGCAAGCAGCCACCACCGGTATCGCCTGCCCGATCATCGGCAGGGTTAGCTAGCTACTAACTAGACGGCTCCCTCTACACCCACATCCCCATGACCGATGTGCATGACTTTCTTTCCACACTCGCTCGCTCCCACTGCATCCCACTGATGCGCATCGCTTGATATACACACGTGTGTGTGTGTGTGTGTGTGTGTGTGTGTGTGTGTGTGTGTGTGTGTGATGTCGCACTGTATATCGTGCATGGAAGACACATACTAGAAAATGAATACCTTAGAGAATAAAACTCAAAAATAAGAACCACACTACCACCATCATCACCACCGAAGTCGCCTTCACACTGAGGAAATGGAATGAGAAATGAAACTGAGGAAATGAACAATAAAGAAAATACAAAAAAAGAGGAAAAAAAAAGCCGAAATCTCAGATGTGAGTTTAATATTCAAATGAGCCTGGGAGGCGCAAACAGAATTACCATACTAAGTACCACAGGAAACCTCCCCGCCCCACCTTCTCAGTCCTGTTGGGGATGTCTAGCGGCCTCTCATGCATACATCCTCCTGTTGGTCACCTGGCTACAGGGAGGAACGCGTCACAGAACACAGCCCGTGGACGACCGTGTGTGTGCAGAAGACGTCTGCATTTCTGCTGCTCTCGGGTCCTTGGAGGAATGTGGGAGTGCGTTTGGGAGGTGAGGGGCGCGGGTGACTAAGGGAGGAGGAGGAGGAGGAAGGAGGGAAGAGGGATGGATAAGAGGGAGGTGAGGTGTGGGGAACAGCTCACTATATGCTTCAGGCTGATCTTTACTACAGAGATTCGTGCGTTTAATGTCCCTATAAAGTTTGAAGGAGGAGGCAAAAGCGATCTGATTTCCTAATTAAGAGGATGCCCGGAGATTCAGACAGTGTGGGCGAATGGGTTCTGCTAGTCTGAGCCCCAGGGCAATAGAGGACCAGAGTCAGCCCGAAGGATTGCTTTCTTCACAACCACGTTGACGCGTCAAGTCCCTCACGCACGAGCTATTACGTTCACGAACACGAAGGCCCAGACGAAGACTTGGTCTTCTAATATCATCACCGTTGGGTCGACATTAGACGAAAGGTAATTCTGTTCGTAAAGCAAACAGCTTTGCTTTGTCGTATAGTGTCCTTCTCTTCTAACCACTAACTCTATCATTCTATCGTCTGTGGTGGGTGATTCTGAAGTTCCCCTTATCGAAATCGATAAGGTCTTCCTAGACAGCTTACTTGATTCGTACACGCGCTAAAGGCTTTAGGCGGGTAACCCGTTCAGCAGCAGAGTATCTCAGATCCCGTGGGGGATGCCCTGCTTCGAGTACCGGCTGTACTTTTGCCTTAAAAGGAAATTACTTTGAACGTAGCTCCGATTCGTGTCTCTGCTTCTGTGTAAGCGTATGTGTTCTCTCTGAACTATGATTCTAGACACAATTTTAAGCCTTGTGATTTCAGCTCTGGTCATCATCGATTTGGAACTCAGCTCTGAAAGTTATCATCAATTTGCTGGAAAATGTGTATCTTCCACTGATCTACAAAAGAAAAGAAAAAAAAGGAAAAGAAAAACTCGTGTAACGGTGAGAAGCAACTGGTCGCTGGCCAGCGTGCGAGGTGCTGGCTCTCGCTACCGCTATCGATCACTTCCTCAAAAACTCGGCCACTTAACCTCGTCAGTGATTTTTCGGTATTTCTTAGACCCTGATTTCACAATAAGCGATGGTGATGTCCAAACCGGAGGAGATATAAGGTAGATACACGGATAGACAGATACATATGTAGATACACAGAGAGACAGATACATAGGTAGATACACAGATAGACAGATACATAGGTAGATACACATATAGACAGATACATAGATAGATACACAGATAGACAGATACATAGGTAGATACACATATAGACAGATACATAGATAGATACACAGATAGACAGATACTTAGGTAGATGCGCAGACAGACAGATACATAGGTAGATACACAGATAGACAGATACATAGGTAGATACACAGATAGACAGATACATAGGTAGATAGATACACAGATAGACAGATACATAGGTAGGTACACAGATAGACAGATACTTAGGTAGATGCGCAGACAGACAGATACATAGGTAGATTCCCAGATAGACAGATACATAGGTAGATACACAGATAGACAGATACATAGGTAGATAGATACACAGATAGACAGATACATAGATAGATACACAGATAGACAGATACATAGGTAGATAGCTAGATATGTTAATCATATGTATATGGACAGACTGAAAGGTATAAAAGTACCGAAAGGTAAAAAAAGACAAATGAAATATAAACAAATTCCATTTCACGTAGAATACAATCCATTTTTTCCACGAATATTCTCCTTTCGAAATAGATATCAATTTGCAGAATAAACCATTTGATAAAATCGTCGACCTTTCTATACATTGGTTTCAATTTCACCTGCCATTTATTTTACCACTTCAGCTAACCTGAATGTTTGTAGGCTACGTAGTGTGTTCCGTGACACATATTCGAGACATCTTTTTTTTTTCTACCTTTTTACCAAAACGAAATCTACTCTGTCAAACTAAAATCAATACAGAAAGCAAAGGCAGAGCAATATTTCTTCAAGTCAACACAAATCTGATCGCTTGATTCTACAGCAACATTGATCAATCTCACGTTGTTGGACGTAAGCTTAAAAATGACATTTCTCTTTTCCCTACCAGTCAGATCGCACGTATTCTTTATTCTCAGTGTTTGGTATTTGAAATAAAAGGTCCCATTGACATGCACTGTAATAAATTGCTGACGAAAGTAGGCTGGGTGTCATTGTAAAGGTTAACTACATGGAAACACACATCAGGCGAAGGGAACAACACCACCCCAGCCAAAATGAAACCAGGTCTCATCGAAACCCGGCTGTTCGTTAGCCAGTTTTTTTTTTTTCTTTTTTCTTTAACTATTTCTCATAAAACTTCCATGTTCTCAGACGAGGCGTAGTTACCGAGCAAGAAGAAGTTGCGGTGGCTGACACCGAGAAAGAGTAAAATGCTTTTAGAGTTTCACATAACAGGCTTTTGAAATATCTCTCAGTCGATTATCTTCCTCATATGTCGAAAATGATACTTCATGAGAAATCTATCGCCGAAAAAGTTGTCTTCAAGGAAGCTAACTTGTCCGTCTATTAAGGAGAACCCTGATACAATATCCAGATCGGATAGCATAAATATAGATACAAAAACTCAAATTACTGTTAATTAATATTTGAACCAGATCATGTTACACGGCTCAGATGTGTTGATAATACCTTAGGCTCTAGCCCCGTCCTTCCAGATACTGATTTGTTCCAGACAAGACTTAACAGCTTGTCTGAGTCTGTATCAAGTCCGCTGCAGGAGAAGAGCACAACAGTAGTATTCCCTTCGAAGATGCTGAGATACGTAGGACGCCAAGATATCTTTAAACCTAAAGTGTAACGAAATCCCTCTGGTACGCTATCTTAAGTATATTATCATTCCTTTTCTTTATGTCAGCTAAAACGTTACGCAACTAAATGCCCTTATCAAGATCATCTCTTTTACGCTATATATATATATATATATATATATATATATATATATATATATATATATATATATATATATATATATATATATATATATATGTGTGTGTGTGTGTGTGTGTGTGTGTGTGTGTGTGTGCAAAAACATCACATTATCATGAATCATTAACTTCCAGTGTATCATGACGGTACGTCTCCGAGAATCACGAAAGCATTAAAGGCATGCCAAGTATTCTCGAACGTTCTTCCAGTGAAGGAATAATGAGGCAGGATGCTCAGGCAAGACATCAGCCCTCGGATCGACTCTCCTTCTTGAATGCATCACCACAGCCGGACTGTCTAGGTACCGCTATATGAAAGTGATTCGGTAGACAGGATCACTAGGTACTGGGAACGCCATACAAGACTCATTGGTATCAAATGGTATAAAAATATAATCAGATGGCATACGACTGAACATTGCTTACAGGATTCTACTAACTCACTCGCGAAGCTCAGCTGTCAGGTTTAGGACGAAGCAATATAGTCTTCCGCGTACGGTAAATGATAAAGACGATAAGTCAATGCATTATGTTAAAAAAAAAAAAAAGGTATACCAAGTTCAACCGAAATCAGTCACCCGAATGATGACGTATGGCAACACAAAGAATAAAAATTTACGTTGGGAAAAATAGTTTTTGAAATACCAGACCAGAATGCAGGATGGGGTTATACTTCGACGTTGCTTAGTCATGACAAAGGACATTCATACTTTTCAGAAAAAAAAAACACTTTTCTCTTTTAACAAGGGTTTCAAACTACAGTAGCTCTCTACTGACGCATTGGCTGCCATATCGAGCCGGTAGTCAGCCATCTCTCATCCCAAGGGTACAAGAACTGCATTTCTCGCCTTCCTGGGGAGGTGGTCGTCGCGTGGCCTCACTAATCATAGAAATTAAGATGCTTTCGATCCGTTTATGAAAATTTATAACCCCCGTAATAAAAGCCCGTGTTAGGGGCCACCGAATGACGCTACTGTTTTCGAACAGTAAGTTTTCCCCGTCTCGTCGGTGCCGTAACGTTAATCAGCGGAGGGGCGTCTGCATATGGCGAGCAGAGGTCGTAACCAACGGGCTACTCACTCCCAAAAGGACTATTACAGTTTGTGAGACGATTATTAACTTTGATATTAGCCAAAGCCAGACGCCGTACTGACTTGCAGAACGAGGTCTCTGCTTGTAATTTATGTGCAGACGGCCAGACAAGGTAATATAGTTGCCTGGTTGTGACCTCTGCTAAGACAAGGGCCATTAGTCATGAGCCTCTGAGCCATAATGATATGGATATCATCTCCAGAGACATACTTACTATGCTGCATAGGGAGGTGGAAACCTGGATTTCAGAGACATCATATGAATGCGTGTTGCGGCGTTCTTAAAGCATTTACCCCGACTCATCTTCTTTTTTTTTTTTTGTACCAATACTCCTGTTTCTCTTCTTGTTCAACCCGTTTTCTATCACATTCTAGGGTCCGTCCTTTCATTCCTTTAATGCCTTTTGGATCTTGTCTTTGCTTCCGAAGTAATGTCTGGAATTGCATCGTCAACCCGTTTCAGACTGTCGCCTGCGTCTCTCCGTCTTTAGCTTCCCATTTGGAATCCTTCGGATCTTTTTCTTCCAGTTCACGAAATGAAATCCTCTCTCCTCATCATGTACCATACCACATACGAGTTCCCTTCCTTCATTCTCCTCCACCATAACTGCGTCAGGATTCCTCCCTTCATTCACTTATTCCACAGTCCTTGGAGCTTATCCTTCCTCTCTTGTGTGAAGGGTCACATGCAAAGGGAGAGGGTGTTGTCTTAAGAATTATCCTTGATACCTAAAAACTTCGGCTGGTGGATGCAGAAGCTTGACGATGAAGGCATTAATGACCCTCGTAGTTGATGGGCCGAAAGCCCAAACAGCCAGAGAACCTCCGTGGTCTTTTTGGGATGCCCTCTTTCTGTTCCAGGTCACCTGCTGGATAGTTCTCCATTTGCATTCCTCTTCCAAATGACCCCCTGGGTCTTGCTCCTCATCTCCCTTTACGAGATGATTCCCTGGAACCTAAATTCTTATATCCCTTCCAGACTAAACAATGTATCTTTCTTTTTGACTTAAGCACCTCTTCCTCTGTCTTCTGCTTTGAGATCATTCCAGATTTTTTTTCTTTTTCCAATGCCATCTCCTCCCGATCACCCGTCTTCGTTTGCCCTCCTCACACTGATCATCCCTGGAAATATATCTCTTTTGTCCTATTCACCCTGATCACTCATGGAAATTCATTCCATTCCTCCCTCCTTCCAGTTCACCTACAGAAATATTGCTTTTGGTTATTGCTTTGAAGGTTATCCCTCTGCCTCCCTACCATATCCTCCCTCACATCTTTACTATCCTCTGTTTCTCAACGTCCCTTTTGCTCCGCCAAAACACCACCTTTCGCTTTAAAGCTGCTTGACTTGCGAGTTTCCGACGTGGGATCTGGCCATGATCAGCCGCCTTGCAAATTATACTGTCACGTGCAGATTCGAACAAGAATTACTTGAGAATATTTAAAGTTAGTTCTTGACCTCCATTGTCTGGCTATCCAATGAATCGTCTGTTTTTAAAAGCGCTGTCTTGTTGTTGCTCTTGGCTGGCCTCATTTCATTTTTCTCCATCGTGAAGGATCTTGGACAAGCGTAGCATGTCGTTATTCTGAGTCTGAATTTCATGGAAATATTTCCAATTGTTCTTACTTCATCATCCCCAGTGTGTACTTCCTCCGGTGGCTCTAATAAAAGTGGTTATCCATCTCATTAAACGCCCTCTAGCTGTGTGCTGACTTCCCATCCTCTTCGCGTCTTCTCATCCTCTGTGCCTCTTTCTCTCTCATGCCACCTTAACTTTGGTTCCATCTTCATTCCAGTGTCCCCCTCATTTTGGAACTCGCTCGCTTCTTTCTAGCACCCCCTTTACTTTAAACGTCCCCCCAACCCCTCTTCATTCCGGCGTCCCTTCATTCTGACATCTTTCTGACGCTCCTTCGTCCTGGCACTCTCTTCAATCTGACGCCCCTTCACTTTAGGGTCTGCTTTACTCTGGCATCCCCTCTCACAGTAGCCTTCTTCACCTTGTCGTGCTCTTCAGTGGCGAACGTGCTTGTCCATCCTGACGGCCTTGTTGCCTTTCAGTATGTAACATGTGCTATGTTGTTACAGAGAATCTCATTAAATCTCATATTTCCCTTGCTTATCTTAACCGTTTGTATAAACGCTAATATACGAGGCATTCATTCTATTTCATCACGTAAATGCAAAGGCATTCTTCAGATCAGTAAAGCGTTTATGACAGATATCAAATATCTATAAAGTATTCTTAACTCCACACCATTGTCAACTAATAACTCAGCATATCAAAAGATCGAGAAACTGTATCGAACGTTTCAAAGTTCTTCATAAGCGACTTAAAGATTTTACTGAATGTATCTGACAAGGGTACGCACTCGTGCAAGCTCGAAAACTTCAGATTTTTACTAAAGGCAGACACTGGTAGAGACATATATCATCGGAGAGCGAAGCAGATACATATAAATGACAGTTCTTAAGTTACATCCTTACCATTCGTTCTCGTATCTCCAGACGCTGACTGCAGAGAATAAACAGAAAAGCGAAGGAGCGGAGTGGCAGATCAAACCATGTGATATTTTCTCTGACAACAACTTCATCAGAATGATAGAAAACCAGTACTGGTGGAGGAAAGAACATCTTCAGTGGATGAGTCAGTGCTTGAGGAGAAAAATGGGTGTGGCGTTCCGATGGGACTGGATGAGGGGTTGAAGGGGGATGAGTGCGGATGAGGGGTTGAAGAGGAATGAGTGGTTGGCTATATATGATTAGGACGACTGGTAGTGATGGGGGACGTAGGGTCATGAGGGTGACGTGCTTGAGACTATGAGGTGACGTGGGGAACGCTCTGCTGGTGCCAGTGAGTGGTGGGGCATCAAGGAATGTGACTGTGGGTGATGAGGACCCGTGTGGGTGACGGTGGGAGATGCTCTGTGGGTGAAAGTCACTGACAGGAACCCTCTGTGGGTGACAGTTGGAAATGAATGACGTTTATATCGGTTGCAAAAGAGTGATGGTGACGTCATGTGTCGGTAGCCGGGGTGTGATGCGAACCCTCTGCAGGAGGAAACAGAGGTGGACAGGATGTTCCTCCTTGTCTGACGCCCGACACCATTTATTCGAGGATGATACGATTCAAGGTTCCCCCACGGGGAGACTCTCGGCATATCTGAGCTCGGGGTTCATATGTTTGGATGTGAGGAGCGTACAATTTGTCAGCAGCTGTGAGGGATCGGTTTCACTGGTTCCTTGTTCCTGGAGCGGGTCAGCGTCTGGGCCTCTGGTCTTCCGTTCCATCCTTCAGCTTATCTTGGTTAAGTTTATTCTGATCTTTTTTTATTCGTCTTTGTCATCCTTTTTATCGCTATCATCACTTTCATTTTCGACTTGGACTTTCTTCTTTTTCCATTTTCTGTTTCTATTTCATATTTCACTTGTTACTCCTTTGTTTTCTTCTCGTTCTTTTCTATTCTTCCTCCTCGTCCTCTTCGTCCTCATTTCTCTCCTTCCTCTATATCGCATTTTTCTTTTTTTTTTCTTTTTTGATCTTCCTACTTCACCTCCTTCAGTATCGTCAATGTTCTGACCATCATCTCTATCTCTTCTTTGTTCTTCTCTTCTTTCTTTATTCCAACATCTCCATCATCCCCTTCTTTCTCTTCACATTCCTCACGAAGATTACGAGAATGACTGAGACATTTCCAGGTTTGGCCAGCTCTAAACTCCAGGTTGCGCTATCTCTCTCTCTCTCTCTCTCTCTCTCTCTCTCTCTCTCTCTCTCTCTCTCTCTCTCTCTCTCTCTCTCTCCTCCTTTGGTTTACTGTTATCTTAAATCCTATATAAGCTTCCAGACCCGGTTCTATTTACGGTTTAGGAGGGGAATGAGAGCCTTCTGTGGGGAAGTGACTCTCTGAGTGATATTTATCGCCGGCCGTAAAATTATACCCATGAATTACTTAATGTATACAGACAATTTTTATCATAAAGGCACAAGCAGAATATTCTCTCAGAATACACACACACACACACACACACACACACACACACACACACACACACACACATATATATATATATATATATATATATATATATATATATATATATATATATATATATATATATATATATTATCTTTTTTATTTTGCTTTGTCGCTGTCTCCCGTATTCTAAGGCCCACACTTTACAGTCTTTAAATACATGAGACAATCATACCCTGAAGAGTTTTTCTTATATATGAACCCAATATATATATATATATATATATATATATATATATATATATATATATATATATATATAGAGAGAGAGAGAGAGAGAGAGAGAGAGAGAGAGAGAGAGAGAGAGAGAGAGAGATACTTTTTTTCCTTCTTCTTTTCCTCTAAGGGTTCGAATATTAAACTTACTGAAGGTCAGCGAGAGTAGTACTGGACACAAAGGTTAATTTTTCAATCATGAAAATCCACTTAATGTGAGAGAATCTTTTAAGTTCGTGAGACAAAGTCTCTCAAAGTGGACGACAGAGATCCAGAAAATAAGCCATGATATACTGAAGTGATTCATTGTTAAGTCAGAGAATAGGAAATACACCATATTCATTTACGGGCCTATTGATAAATAACTGAATAATTATGACATAAACTAAGCTAAACATCTGTATACACATCAGTGAATCAATAAGACGAGAGTTAATGAAAAATAAAAACACGTCAGACTCCTTATGGTACAAGGGTACCATCCTTTCCCCCCCATATCCCTTCCTCTACCATCCACCTCTTCGTCCGTCCATGAATGCCCCGTTACATATATATATCGTGTGTTTCCTGGCGGGGTCCGAACCCCCGCTACGTGTTGTGTTTACGAGGCGGTCTGACACCCCTGAGCCCCAGCGATCATAAATACTGGTAGGGAGGCTCCATAAGGCTAACACGGGTTACCTGATCACCTTTAATGAGGTTGCACGACTTTATGCGGGCGATAAGTAATAATAAGATCTCCACGGTGGCACAAGAGCTGTGGGGTCACAAGCCCTCACCTACGGCTGTGGAATGATCATCTCGTGTAATTAGCTTTTGCCAGGCAATGATCTTTACGGCGCTGTGAAAGTACGCAATCCATAACGATATCGAGAGGAGGGAGAGGAGGAGGTTAAGGAGGGAGAGGAGGAGGTTAAGGAGGGAGGGAGGGAGGGAGGGTAGGTTTCCAAAGGGCATCTGCTGTTGAAAGTATGGTTACGTAACACCTCCTGGCATTCCTTGCCTCCTCGGTAACGTTAGCGCCCCCTACGTGTAACAACGGCCGGACACCGTTACTCTCAGGGGGAAGTGACGCGTTACAACCGTTCTGGTGACACTGTAGGGTTGTACCTGACGCGGCTTGGGCCCCGTTCCACCATTTACGTGATAAGACTTACGACAGTCGGAGGGGAGGGAGGGGAGGTTATGTGAATGTGTTTATGTGTAGATCTTATTGAGAGATTAACGTAACCCCATTATCAGAATGATACGTGTCTCACTCGAGCTTATCTCCTGTGAAGTGAAAAGGTTCAGAAGGTTCCCTACAAATGTTGCCTTCATAGTTCTACATCAAAAGAATACTCAAGAGTTTTCTCTCAAATCAAATCTTGTATTAGAACTTGTTAGCTAACAGATGAGCTCATATACATCACCACAGAAATTATATACAGACCTCAATCTTGATTATGAGAGATCATTGTGTTCGTTATAAAATGATTTATTCAACTGCTTTAGGTTTGTTTAGGGACTCGATTATCGTGGTTCGATAAACTCAGAAGTTCTGAGACATATTTTGTCTCTTACTATATCTAATTGATCAAATATTCCATGGCCTCGCACGTATTTTGTGGAATGGTACCACATTTAGCTGTATCGTCAACATTACGTATCAGGCCACCTAGGGAAGCACGTATCTTAGGCTACGTCATTTAGCTGAGGTTATGTTGAAGGAGGTTCAAGCTGAGGTTAAGTCTGGTTAGGTCCCAGCGGATGAGGTCAGGTGGGCTTAAGTCAAAGGAGGTTGCTATATTACCAAGCAAAGGCTGATTTCGGAGATGAAATTACCATAAGTCAAGTTGTTCATAAGGACATGAATTAGCATGATAACAATCTTACCAAGCATGAAGGTCAGATGTCAATGATTCAGGTCTGATTAGATGGTTGGCCTTGTTCTCAAAGGTACGATTCGATTCGGCTCATCATATTCAGACTACCCTGTCGCAATCCGACCCACTGAATCATAAACACCTGTGTCGTCATCCATCAGGCTGTCACCGTAAATATATTCCTCGTGTCACAAGAAAGTCGTCGAAGGTCTCAATTTAAGAGCTTGGAGGTTCCACCCCGATGACTGCGGCGACAGGAACGACTAAAAAGGGCAACGCCCTCGGTAGGGGTGACGGACACAGGCAGATAGAGAAGACGACAGTGACATAGCTATGGCGCCGACGACGAGACGACCATGTTTACTTATAGTCGCGGCGACGACGGGAGTTACCTGTGGCTATGGCGACGACGAGAGACTGCGACGGGAGTTAGTAGCCACGACAACACGACGGCAGGAAGTGACAGTCATGGAGACGACGACGAGAACAGTTAGGTATGAGAACGGCGATGGATCACGACCGTCATGGCGGGGAGGACAGCGAATGGCAACGACGACAATTACTGAAGTTCTCGACGGCGACAATGAAGACGACGGTTACTGAAGGCCACGGCGTCGAAGACGACCATTACTGATAAGCCATGACATCAACGACACTTACTGATACTCACAGAACAGCAGACCACAAAAATATAGTGAAACACGACCACAACGACTATAACTACTACCATAACGACGACAGCACACAGCCATAGCCACAGCAAGTGTCGTAGGCAACTACAGTCCTGGCGCGATGATCTTTCTGATGTCAAAAGTCCCCACGCAGGTTTGGGCCCCCCTGCCCACACACACACACACACACACACACACACACACACACACACACACACACATATATAGTGATGGGTGATTTGAATGCAAAGGTGAGTAATGTGGCAGTTGAGGGAATAATTGGTATACATGGGGTGTTCAGTGTTGTAAATGGAAATGGTGAAGAGCTTGTAGATTTATGTGCTGAAAAAGGACTGGTGATTGGTAATACCTGGTTTAAAAAGCGAGATATAGATAAGTATACGTATGTAAGTAGGAGAGATGGCCAGAGAGCGTTATTGGATTACGTGTTAATTGACAGGCGCGCGAAAGAGAGACTTCTGGATGTTAATGTGCTGAGAGGTGCAACTGGAGGGATGTCTGATCATTATCTTGTGGAGGCTAGGGTGAAGATTTGTATGGGTTTTCAGAAAAGAAGAGTGAATGTTGGGGTGAAGAGGGTGGTGAGAGTAAGTGAGCTTGGGAAGGAGACTTGAGTGAGGAAGTATCAGGAGAGACAGTACAGAATGGAAAAAGGTGAGAACAATGGAAGTAAGGGGAGTGGGGGAGGAATGGGATGTATTTGGGGAATCAGTGATGGATTACGCAAAAGATGCTTGTGGCATGAGAAGAGTGGGAGGTGGGTTGATTAGAAAGGGTAGTGAGTGGTGGGATGAAGAAGTAAGATTATTAGTGAAAGAGAAGAGAGAGGCATTTGGACGATTTTTGCAGGGAAAAAATGCAACTGAGTGGGAGATGTATAAAAGAAAGAGACAGGAGGTCAAGAGAAAGGTGCAAGAGGTGAAAAAGAGGGCAAATGAGAGTTGGGGTGAGAGAGTATCATTAAATTTTAGGGAGAATAAAAAGATGTTCTGGAAGGAGGTAAATAAAGTGCGTAAGACAAGGGAGCAAATGGGAACTTCAGTGAAGGGCGCAAATGGGGAGGTGATAACAAGTAGTGGTGATGTGAGAAGGAGATGGAATGAGTATTTTGAAGGTTTGTTGAATGTGTTTGATGATAGAGTGGCAGATATAGGGTGTTTTGGTCGAGATGGTGTGCAAAGTGAGAGGGTTAGGGAAAATGATTTGGTAAACAGAGAAGTGGTAGTAAAAGCTTTGCGGAAAATGAAAGCCGGCAAGGCAGCAGGTTTGGATGGTATTGCAGTGGAATTTATTAAAAAAGGGGGTGACTGTATAACTGACTGGTTGGTAAGGTTATCTAATGTATGCATGACTCATGGTGAGGTGCCTGAGGATTGGCGGAATGCGTGCATAGTGCCACTGTACAAAGGCAAAGGGGATAAGAGTGAGTGCTCAAATTACAGAGGTATAAGTTTGTTGAGTATTCCTGGTAAATTATATGGGAGGGTATTGATTGAGAGGGTGAAGGCATGTACAGAGCATCAGATTGGGGAAGAGCAGTGTGGTTTCAGAAGTGGTAGAGGATGTGTGGATCAGGTGTTTGCTTTGAAGAATGTATGTGAGAAATACTTAGAAAAGCAAATGGATTTGTATGTAGCATTTATGGATCTGGAGGAGACATATGATAGAGTTGATAGAGATGCTCTGTGGAAGGTATTAAGAATATATGGTGTGGGAGGCAAGTTGTTAGAAGCAGTGAAAAGTTTTTATCGAGGATGTAAGGCATGTGTACGTGTAGGAAGAGAGGAAAGTGATTGGTTCTCAGTGAATGTAGGTTTGCGGCAGGGGTGTGTGATGTCTCCATGGTTGTTTAATTTGTTTATGGATGGGGTTGTTAGGGAGGTGAATGCAAGAGTTTTGGAAAGAGGGGCAAGTATGAAGTCTGTTCTGGATGAGAGAGCTTGGGAAGTGAGTCAGTTGTTGTTCGCTGATGATACAGCGCTGGTGGCTGATTCATGTGAGAAACTGCAGAAGGTGGAAAGATGGAGTGAAAAAGATTTTGTGTGATCGGGGCCTGAACATGCAGGAGGGTGAAAGGCGGGCAAGGAATAGTGCACTGGATCGATGTGGTATACCGGGGTTGACGTGCTGTCAGTGTATTGAATCAGGGCATGTGAAGCGACTGGGAAAGCTGTGTAGGTATGTATATTTGCGTGTGTGGACGTATGTACATACATGTGTATGGGGGTGGGTTGTCCCATTTCTTTCGTCTGTTTCCTTGCGCTACCTCGCAAACGCGGGAAACAGCGACAAAGCAAAAAAAAAAAAAAAAAAAAAAAAAATATATATATATCAAAGCTGAGATTTTCTGACGGATAGAAAAGACGAGATGATAAGGAGTTCCGAAGCTTTAGCGTCTTATATAAAAAAAAAAAAAAGACATCACATCGACCCACCTACCTTCAGCCGTAGGTACGACCGCAACGACAACCACGAAGACGACTGCAAACAGTCCCAGACTTACTACGATCAAGAGCACGACTCCAGCCACGACCACAGCCACGGCCACGAACCAATGTCACGGCTGCGACCGTAGTCAAGACCACAGCCACGACCACAGTCGCGACCACAACCACGACCAAGGCCACAGCCACGACCACAGTCACGACCACAACCACGACCACAGTCACAACCACGACCAAGGCCACAGCCACGACCACAACCACGACCAAGGCCACAGCCACGACCACAGCAAAAAAAAAAAAAAAAAGATAAGAATCGCTTTCAGAACAAGACTCAGACCCAAAGAAGCAACCACGACCACAACCACGCCCACAGCCACGACCACAACCACGCCCACAGCCACGACCACAGAATGACGACCACCCACGACCTCAGCAGCCGAGACTCCTCTGGTGCGCTACAGGCCGGCAACCCGCCATCCTGTGGGAGGGGTCACACACACACACACACACACACACACAGATGTCGCCCGGAGATTAAAGGTGACATTAATGATTTTCTTGTGGCAAGGAAGCACACTAGTACCCTCAGCATATCCTCATTTACGAGTGGAATATAAATCAAAATCAATTATGCATACATTGTCTCTATGATGAACTGGCGTCGTAGGAAATAAATACAAAAAAAAAAAACCCGAAAATAAAAAGATATAAAAATGATTCCGAGTTGGTCTCTGTCAACGTTAAGGAGAGGTCAGAGTTCAGCTCGGGTCGAGTGACAAAAAGGCGCTCGCCCGGCGTCGCCTCGGACTTGACCTGGGAGGAGAAGGGAACGCGACTGTTAATGATGTGCAGAAATATTGTGCTAGGGAGGCTGAGGATGGCCAAGGTGCGTGGGGGGCGCGCGCCTGGGAGTGTGTGTGTGTGGGGGATGATGATGATGGGGGTAGGGCGGGGTCATCTGACTGGTTGAGCGGATAAAAGGGGCGGGTCTCGGGTTGAGGGAGGTTGAGTGTGGATCGCCCGTGTGGATTGTGTGAGGTGGAGGGATGGGTAGCCAGCTGATGAATGGTACGTGGTGGGTACTCATGGCAGCTGTGTGGGTGGCGAGGGACGAGTATTGATGGCGGTGGTGGAGAGGTTGGAAAACCCTGTGTGTGTGTGTGTGTGTGTGTGTGTGTGTGTGTGTGTGCAGGTGGCTGGTGGGTGTACAGTGTGTGGTGGTGGTGATGATGGCGGGAGGGTCTTTGGTGGATGTCAGAGCGCTGGGTGGGTAGAAGTGGAAGGGTGGTGTGGATGGCAAGATCTCAAAGTGGAGTGTGGTTGAAGGTGTCGTGTTGTTGGTGAGAGTGAGGTCATGCAAAGGTGGATGTGACAGTAAGAGTGGGTCACGGTGGATGGGCACGTAGACGGGGATGAAGTGGATCTGTAGAGGTGTGGTTGGGTGAAGGAAAGAGTGGAGGCGGAGTTTATGGTTGAGGAAGAGCCTGTGGGTGATTGGTAGTGGAAGGAGTCAGTGTGAATGATTGGGGGGGCCGGCACAGATGGCTTTCATTAAAGGTATGGGTGATTGGGTGCTGGTGATTGGGTGTGGACGGCTGCGTCTTGGCAGGTGTGAGTAAGTGGAAGTGGAAGTGGTTGACGACATAGGTGCAGGTATGGGTTGATAGGTTTTGGGTGGATGGCCATAGGATGGCAATATGGGTTTGGAAGTGGATGAGTGGGCGTAGCTCACGGCATGGGTGGAGGCGTGATCAGGTAGGTGTGGAGTGAGAGGTCAGTATGGAATCAAACCTGAATAATAGAAAAAAAAGAGATGAGGCGTAGATTATCCTCGAAAAAGTAGTCGATATATATATCACTGAGAGGGACAGAAGAGAGTTTACGAACGGTGTGATCGAGTGAGCGAGACAGCCAGCCGACACTGTAATCACCGGGGGTCGCAAAATTAAACAGCGCTCCTAGAAAACAGAAAGGAATTATCTTGCATTTGAATAAATGGAAATACAAACAAAGTCTAAAAGGAATTCTGATATCCTTTCAAATGGATAAGCCAAAATCTATAAACAGAGTTGATAACAGTCACTTAAGATTCATAAATGTGTTATGGGAGTCAAAGATCTCACTGGGAAACTTCAAAGTGAAAATAATGGAAGAAAATATAGAAAAGAAAAATGGAAGGAGAAAGAGTTTGTAGTGTGGGCACTGAAGGTGGTGGTGGTGGTTACGGAGTGTGGGACGGGGTTCGTGGGAACAGACACACTCGCTAAATGTGACTCAACTACAGAATGGTTGTGGTGGTATGTGGGAGGTGGCAGGAGCTGTGGTAGAGTAAGGATTATAGGGTCATGTAAAGTGGTAGTTGGTGCCTGTGTGTGGTACTGATGGGTGTTGTAAGTGGCGCTGGAAGGTTATCTGTAGGTGGTAGATGGTTGTAGTGCAGCGTTGGTGACGGTATTTGTAGGTGGTAGGTGGTTGTAGTATAGCGCTGGTGGCGGTATTTGTAGGTGGTTGGAGGTGGTTAAGTGGTGTTGGTGGGTGGTGTGAGCGTAAGGAGATGTAGGAGGCTGGGATATAGGTTAGTGTGTGATGGAGATGGGATAGGAGTATGGAACTGGTCGATAGCCAATGATAGTGGTGGTGGTGGTGTGGTTGACTGATGGGGTGGTGTTGGTCATGTGTGGCCGGCGTTGCTACAGAACTGGGTGGTGTGGGTGGTAACTGTGACTGGCAGTGTTAGCGACTGACTGCTACAGATAAGGTCTGACTGGTAGCAAGCTGACTGGTAGTGATTGTATCTGCCTGCCTGGCAGTAAGGATACTGGTAGCGATGGTATCTGCTTGGTCGTTAAGTGACTAGTAGCCATGGTGATTGATATTGATGATGACCGTCTGGTAGTGCATGCGTCTAGATAGTGACGGCGGGTAGCAATGGTGATTGACTGGTAGCAATAGTGAGTGGCAATTACAGTGAGGGGGGGTTGAGACAAATACCGATGGCTATCTTCGTAATAATCTACACCCTCCTCCCTCCCTCCTTCCCTCCCTCCCTTATCCCAATCCACCCACCCAACACCTGCATGTCTAACAGCCACCATTCACGGAACGAGTGGTTGCCTCATTAACTCCTCAGCATTACTTGTAATGGATCTTCTTCTTCTTCCCCTCCTCCTGAACCCCACCCCAATGGGACGACTTCAGCAGGGGAAGGAGAGGTCATCATCGGGAGGTCGATGACCTATAAACGACGCTGGAGTCTCTACTGACCTGCCAAATACGAGGGTGGGTCC
>NC_092242.1:15775998-15810998 GCF_036320965.1 Panulirus ornatus | reverse complement strand
GACTTGGGTTGTCACATGGATCCCAGGGTATGTGTTGGAGCATTAGGGAAGTATCGTCGGACCTGAGGATATCGTGAGACTTCACAATGTTAATGAGTACCTAGGAAGATCATGGCAACCCCGGGTTATGAGAGGAGACGAAGGGAATTTGACTGTGATCTAAGGAGCGTCAGACGGTGCCTTGGAAGCCTGGCTTCTCGTGGTGAATCGTAGGAAGTCGAGGACGAGCCATGGTTATTGTGCAGTACCCAGGGGCTTCCTGTACCCAAGGGTGTCGAGTGCCCAGGGGTGTCGAGTACCCAGGGGTGTCGAGTACCCAGGGGTGTAGAAGTACCCAGGGATGTCGTGGGAGTGCGTAAGTCATCATGGAGGGTGTAGGAGCATTGTGAAGAATCAGTGTGTGTGGCCTGGTGGGTGAACCCTGGAGGAGCTATGGAACACCAGGGGAATGACCTCGTAAGCTTGGACGTGTTGTGGGTATCGTTCTTGGCGCCTGAATCTCTGGTAGGAAGTGTAAAGGTCTAGTAGGTGTCGTATGGATCTGGCGAGGGGTGAAAAGATTAAGTAGGGGGCGTGGGGTTTTGATAAGGGGCGCAAGGGTTTAGGTAGGGGAGGATAAGGGTCTAACTTGGAGTCGTGCAGACCTTGCAGAGGAGTATGGGGGTAATGGAGGGAGCGGGGGGATAGTGTGAGCCTGGGAATGTCTAAGGAGGAGGAATGCGGGAGGAGAAAGTGAGGGACCAAGAAGCATAACACTGTGCCATCCTCAGGACTCACTGAGAGAGGGAGGGAGGGGTAGAGGATTACAATCACCTCTTTGTTTACCACATGAGAGTCTAGCGGCCTCCATTACATGGGACAGTAAAGTCATCACTTTTCTCTCTTTCTTCTTTAATTCTGAACGAAAATCACATTTTCTTATCTGTATGCAATGACATTTTGTCAGACAAAAGGAATACGTTCATGCAGAACATAATCTTATTCCTTTGTGGTATGAAGCGACCTAAGTCAAAAGGAGGCCACTGAATTTACATACAAAGTCGCGGGCTGGAAAAGTTATGACATCTGTGACGAATGCCAGGGATGGGCGGAGTGGGCGGCCCCCTCGCTGGTGTGGGGCGGGGTGGGTGCGGAGAGCATGTCCGGCCTGGGTGGCTGGGGTGGGGGTGGATTGAGGTGACGTGCAACGGAGGAGGGGGGGGGGAAGAGGGAAGGCAGTGGAAAGGTCTGAGAGAGAGAGAGAGAGAGAGAGAGAGAGAGAGAGAGAGAGAGAGAGAGAGAGAGAGAGAGAGAGAGAGAGAGAGAGAGAGAGAGAGAGCGGAGTTGGTGAGTGACTAGATGGGGTGGGGATGGTCGTGGATACTCCCAGTCTCCCGACGTCATTTAAATAATTCGCCTTAACTCACAAACAGACAGACGCCCAGTAATGTGTGTGTGTGCGTGTGTGTACACGCCCCCATTTACTGCTATTCAAAGGGAATCACTCTTAAATGAACGACACTAAGTTACTGAACCCATGACATCCAAAGAGGCAAGAGAAGAGATAGGGGAGAGGTCCTTCTTATATGACTTTCTCGGCGGATCGGGAGAGACTGAAAATAGGTCAGATGTTATCATGCCAGACCTAGTATACCAATATGGTCAAGAGGTCAAGCCGAGTTACGCAACGAGAAGAGTTCAAGACACCCCACCCCCCCTTTTTTTTAAGCATCCTGTGCACCATTGTCCAGATCAGTTCAGGTCACGAGGGTTGGGTTGATGAGGGGGGGGGGGGAGGAAAGGAGGAGGGATGAAGGAGGGTGGGGATAAGGGGTGCAGAGGGGGGGGGGGTATAGAGCAACAATTGGTGGTGGTGGGGTGGGGTTGTTGCTGGTAGAAAAAGGAGAGGAGGGAGAGGCAGGAGGGGGGGAGGGGGGCGCAGACGGGATGACTTGACGACCTCCACTGGTCCGTGTCATAGGTCAACGTTATCCGCATCTACGACAGCCATAATGAATGTCGAGTGTGAGGGAGGGAGAGAGGGAAGCTGCGGGGGAGCCCTCCTCCTCCTCCTCCTCCTCGTGGACTGGGCCCTGTCCGAGGGTGTTGGACAATGCCTATAGTCTCGTTAAGCTCTTGTCGAGCGCGTACCCTGAGAGCTAAGGAATTAATCAGATGAAGAGATTACCTGGCCCCTTTGTGCCCTCCCACCTGAGCTGTAAGGCTCGTGCTCACGTACAGTCCACCGTTGGACTGCCTGCAGAAGTCCTCCTTTTTCTTCAGGAGAAGCCGAGCCAAAAGATAAGAACATTATCGGAATTTATAAGTCATGATATATACATATTTTCACGGGAAGACGACAACCATAATACGGAAACAAAAATGATTCGACGTAAATTCTAATGAAGATAAAAGGTATAATCAAAACTATGACGACGAGAGATATGATAGACACAAATTCAGAAAAAGATATGATGCATAATACTTGGAAGTTCTCGAGGTTCGGTGAATTGGTCTTGTTTCTCGCACACACCGAGGTATAGAGAAGCAAGGATGGGAAATCTCCAGCTGGACTGACACCAAACACCGCTTCTCTATCGTTCGACTTTTGTTTTGCTGTGCGAGTGATACGAGGCTCTATAATTTCCCGTACATGTAAAACGCCAAAACAACTCAGTTATAAGAATAAGGACCATTCGCCGTCAGAGCAAAATAGAGGGTTCTTTCCTCAATCCACTCGCAGAACGATCAACCAGATTACTCATGAGGACCAAGCATAAGGGAACGTGTCTTCGAAATGAGTCAGTCATTTCGCCAGCAACTCGGCGAAGACCCAGCCGGCCGCTGTCACAGATAAGACCATAGTTATGGGGGTTGCTGTGCTTCCTCACGTCTCTAACCTATCCCCATTTACCTTCTGTCCATGCTACTGTACCCTCATCCGCTCCCCGTTGCCCGGGTACAGACCTACTGGTGTTGGAATACGTTTACACAGCACTGCTAAGGACGGGGGTACATTTACCAAGTCAACGCCTGCACAACAGGACAAGTCTATGGCCGGCAATAGATCTTCTTTCTCTTCCCTTTTTTTTTTCTTCTTTCGGGCCATAAACGAACGGATGGGTGGGACGCGCATCGCCCACTCCTCCGCATGTCTTCATTATGCCGCTAATACGCAATCTCTCTCTCTCATCTGTAAAGGGAATTAATCCACGCCGTCAGTTATCTTGTTTCAGTCAACTTCTCAGCCTCCCGTACCGTGATCACTGGGGTTCAGTGCATGCACCAGCCACTAGCTAGTGGACTGCGAGGAAGTTGACTCTGTGTGGAGTGTTTGGATAGGGTCCTCGATGCTTGGTGCTGGACACCAGTCACACCAATTCCAGGAAAGACTTTATTTCCAGAAGAAACAAAAATTGACGTATTTTTTCGGCAGTATTCTATCTTTCCGACATCAATAAAACAAATAAAAAGGTTTTTCATGTATACATCGATATATAAAAAAATATATCCCTATCACAACACTGAAGAGCGTTGTGTGCTCCTGCCATTATACGATTTCCAACCCTATAATCTGCCATGATATGAATAACATGCTATAATACGAGTCGAATATTTAGGCTTCTCTTGACGTTTGACGGCCTTAACGACCCTGGCAGATGACAGGCCTAAACAACCAACCCACGGAATAAAAAAAAAAAAGATTCTTTTATTAACGAGGGAAAAAAGGAAAAAAAAGCCAACCGACCAGACTTCTGTTCTTCCAAAAAAAAAAAAAAAATAGACGAGATGAAAAAAAAAAGAATGTTCAGATGAATATGTTCATGAGTGGTCAGGTCGATGGTTAAGCCTTTATAACACGACCAGCTGAAGACTGCCAACCACAACTATGCCTGGGAAAGGTAAGGAGGATGTACGAGATTTGCATAGTAAGAGTCATCACTGTATGAAATGATTTTCTGGATATACTCCCGCAAAGGGAGGTGAGATAATATTAGTTCCCCAATCAGCTTGGCATTGTCTGTCGCTGACGACACCGGACACACACACACACACACACACACACACACACACATATACACACACATACACACACACACACATCTTCCAAAAGGTTGCAAATACACGTGCAGTGAAGGTGAGGCCAATTTAGAATATTAGTGACGATTGCAATATTCCCAGTCTGTGCGTCCGTCCGTGGGATACGCTCGTACCTTCTGAAGGAGGGCGAGAACCCTCCTCACTCTGGTGCTCCTTGAGTCTCTACGAAAAGGCCTTTGGCTCAGATGGTTTTCAAGAACCCGAAGGTGTTCTTAAAGATAGAGATTAGTAACACTGGTCAAGTTGTACAAGCGACAGGACGACATTCATCTCTCCAGTAGATAAGATACCACTGTTCTTGGTACGTCTGGTTCTCACTCGACCTAATCTGTACATCGGAAGGGTGCAGGATGTGTTAATGATTAGCGATAATTAGCTTTCGCTAATGAAGGGAAGGTGTGACTAATTGAGAAGGTCGGAGAGAGAGAGAGAGAGAGAGAGAGAGAGAGAGAGAGAGAGAGAGAGAGAGAGAGAGAGAGAGAGAGAGAGAGACACTTCGATCTTTTTCATCGTTATTTCTGTTTTCCTTTCGTTTCCTCTTGTTCTTCCTTTCTTTCACCAATCATCCTTTTCTTCTCTTTCTCCCTTTCCTATTCCGCCTCTTCATCAGCTTTCATCCTCCTCTTTCTCCTTGTCTTCCATCTTCATCACCTTCTTATTCTGCTCCTCCTCTACCATTTGCTTTTCTATTGCACCATTCTTTTTTAAATTACTGATCCTTTTCTTTCTATCACACGTCCCCTTCCATTTCTCATTCTCTTACGATTCCTAATTCTTTCATATCTTCTTTTGTGTGTGTGTGTGTGTGTGTGTGTGTGTGTGTGTGTGTGTGTGTGTGTGTATATATATATATATATATATATATATATATATATATATATATATATATATATATATATATATATATATATTTAATGATACTCTCTCACCCCAACTCTCATTTGCCCTTTTTTCAATGAGAGTTGGGGTGAGAGAGTATCATTAAATATATATATATATATATATATATATATATATATATATATATATATATATATATATATATATATATATATATATCCCTGGGGATAGGGGATTAAGAATACTTCCCACGTATTCCCTGCGTGTCGTAGAAGGCGACTAAAAGGGGAGGGAGCGGGGGGCTGGAAATCCTCCCCTCTCATTTTTTTTTTCAATTTTCCAAAAGAAGGAACAGAGAATTGGGCCAGGTGAGGGTATTCCCTCAAAGGCCCAGTCCTCTGTTCTTAATGCTACCTCGCTAACGCGGGAAATGGCGAATAGTTTAAAAGAAAGAAATATATATATATATATATATATATATATATATATATATATATATATATATATATATATATATATATACACACACACACACACACACAAAAGAAGATATGAAAGAATTAAGAATCGTAAGAGAATGAGAAATGGAAGGGGACGTGTGATAGAAAGAAAAGTATCAGTAATTTAAAAAAGAATGGTGCAACAGAAAAGAAAAATTTTAGGGAGAATAAAAAGATGTTCTGGAAGGAGGTAAATAAAGTGCGTAAGACAAGGGAGCAAATGGGAACTTCAGTGAAGGGCGCAAATGGGGAGGTGATAACAAGTAGTGGTGATATGAGAAGGAGATGGAGTGAATATTTTGAAGGTTTGTTGAATGTGTTTGATGATAGAGTGGCAGATATAGGGTGTTTTGGTCGAGGTGGTGTGCAAAGTGGGAGGGTTAGGGAAAATTATTTGGTAAACAGAGAAGAGGTAGTGAAAGCTTTGCGGAAGATGAAAGCCGGCAAGGCAGCAGGTTTGGATGGTATTGCAGTGGAATTTATTAAAAAAAGGGGGTGACTGTATTGTTGACTGGTTGGTAAGGTTATTTAATGTATGTATGACTCATGGTGAGGTGCCTGAGGATTGGCGGAATGCGTGCATAGTGCCACTGTACAAAGGCAAAGGGGATAAGAGTGAGTGCTCAAATTACAGAGGTATAAGTTTGTTGAGTATTCCTGGTAAATTATATGGGGGGGTATTGATTGAGAGGGTGAAGGCATGTACAGAGCATCAGATTGGGGAAGAGCAGTGTGGTTTCAGAAGTGGTAGAGGATGTGTGGATCAGGTGTTTGCTTTGAAGAATGTATGTGAGAAATACTTAGAAAAGCAAATGGATTTGTATGTAGCATTTATGGATCTGGAGAAGGCATATGATAGAGTTGATAGAGATGCTCTGTGGAAGGTATTAAGAATATATGGTGTGGGAGGAAAGTTGTTAGAAGCAGTGAAAAGTTTTTATCAAGGATGTAAGGCATGTGTACGTGTAGGAAGAGAGGAAAGTGATTGGTTCTCAGTGAATGTAGGTTTGCGGCAGGGGTGTGTGATGTCTCCATGGTTGTTTAATTTGTTTATGGATGGGGTTGTTAGGGAGGTAAATGCAAGAGTTTTGGAAAGAGGGGCAAGTTTGAAGTCTGTTGGGGATGAGAGAGCTTGGGAAGTGAGTCAGTTGTTGTTCGCTGATGATACAGCGCTGGTGGCTGATTCATGTGAGAAACTGCAGAAGCTGGTGACTGAGTTTGGTAAAGTGTGTGGAAGAAGAAAGTTAAGAGTAAATGTGAATAAGAGCAAGGTTATTAGGTACAGTAGGGTTGAGGGTCAAGTCAATTGGGAGGTGAGTTTGAATGGAGAAAAACTGGAGGAAGTGAAGTGTTTTAGATATCTGGGAGTGGATCTGGCAGCGGATGGAACCATGGAAACGGAAGTGGATCATAGGGTGGGGGAGGGGGCGAAAATTCTGGGGGCCTTGAAGAATGTGTGGAAGTCGAGAACATTATCTCGGAAAGCAAAAATGGGTATGTTTGAAGGAATAGTGGTTCCAACAATGTTGTATGGTTGCGAGGCGTGGGCTATGGATAGAGTTGTGCGCAGGAGGATGGATGTGCTGGAAATGAGATGTTTGAGGACAATGTGTGGTGTGAGGTGGTTTGATCGAGTGAGTAGCGTAAGGGTAAGAGAGATGTGTGGAAATAAAAAGAGCGTGGTTGAGAGAGCAGAAGAGGGTGTTTTGAAGTGGTTTGGGCACATTGAGAGAATGAGTGAGGAAAGATTGACCAAGAGGATATATGTGTCGGAGGTGGAGGGAACGAGGAGAAGAGGGAGACCAAATTGGAGGTGGAAAGATGTAGTGAAAAAGATTTTGTGTGATCGGGGCCTGAACATGCAGGAGGGTGAAAGGAGGGCAAGGAATAGAGTGAATTGGAGCGATGTGGTATACCGGGGTTGACGTGCTGTCAGTGGATTGAATCAAGGCATGTGAACCGTCTGGGGTAAACCATGGAACGCTGTGTAGGTATGTATATTTGCGTGTGTGGACGTATGTATATACATGTGTATGGGGGGGGGTTGGGCCATTTCTTTCGTCTGTTTCCTTGCGCTACCTCGCAAACGCGGGAGACAGCGACAAAGTATAATAAAAAACAAATAAATATATATATATATATATATATATATATATATATATATATATATATATATATATATATATATATATACTTCCCTCGTATTCCCTGCGTGTCGTAGAAGGCGACTAAAAGGGGAGGGAGCGGGTGGCTGGAAATCCTCCCCTCTTTTTTTTTTTTTTTCCAAAAGAAGGAACAGAGAAGGGGGCCAGGTTAGGATGTTCCCTCAAAGGCCCAGTCCTCTGTTCTTAATGCTACCTCGGTAACGCGGGAAATGGCGAATAGTTTGAAAAAAAAAAAAAAGAAATATATATATATATATATATATATATATATATATATATATATATATATATATATATATATATATATATACGTATATATATGTACATCCATGTGTATGTGGATGGGTTGGGCCATTCTTCCGTCTGTTTCCTTGCGCTACCTCGCTAACGCGGGAGACGGCGATTACGTATGAAAAAAATAAATAATATATATAAACAATTGATTAGATTAATCATAAAACCCCACGATCTCTCTGATGAGGCTCCTGCAGTTTGAGGTCTGCGCTCCAGTCAGGAGCAGGGAAATCATAGGTCTCCCCTTTGGACCGACAAGTTCCTCAACTAGAATGTACTCCTAATTCGTCCGCTGATCAAAGTGAGGGAGAATTTTCAATCACTGCGTAACTACATGCAAGTGGAGTCCCCTAAAACACACACACACACACACACACACACACACACACACACACACACACCTCCATGCATGACTACCCATGTACTAATCTTGTCATCTCCTGAGCAAATATCTGTATATTGTGAAAAATTATTATAAATTCTTAAAAGCAGACGACTGCCTTCAGTTAAAATATATCATTCCTTAACGTGTCATCTGTAAATTCAATAAACTTTATACACCATTTGTAAAAAACATTATATTAATTTTTAACAACCGGGTTTTTACCCTTATTACTATCAAGAATGTATTATGACGGAGGTGAAAGTCATAAAAAAAAAAAAATCGTCTTTTTATAACTGGAAAAGAATTTCATTTATCGAGTATCATGGTCGAGTATAAATGAAAATTACCAGTAAAACTGAGGTAAATTTCAGTGAGTCTGAGCTAATAATCTGAGATGACTGTACTGAGGATAGGTCGTGGAAATTCAAGACTACAGGTTGCCTCCCTGTATATGATGGGACATATACACAGCGTATGTGGGGGGGTCTTAGGATCATCTTTCACTCCTGAAGGAGGAGCTAGAGACCAATTTCGTGTGGTGGTGGTAAGACGCTGACGTCCTTAATTAATAACCCAGCGTAGATGATCGTCCTAAAGTCCTTCCTCCCCCCCCCCCCCCCCCCAAAAAAAAAAGATCCAGCCCTCGCCTGTAAATCACCACGCCGTATGCGCGCCTCATGAAGACCTACCTGAAGGAGGACGTGTAGATCGGGTGTTCAGTACCCAGCACGATACTCACAGGTTCACACTTTGCACATCTGAGGGTGACATGTCCGTCTCTTTCCTGGGGCGTCAAATTGCAGGTCTGTCCCCTCCCAAATGGGCCACCGACAGGTCAGGTCTTTTGCCGGGGTGCTGCATACACGTCTGTCGTTCCCTAGGGTGCTACCTACACGTCTGTCGTTCCCTAGGGTGCTACCTACATGTCTGTCGTTCCCTAGGGTGCTACCTACATGTCTGTCGTTCCCTAGGGTGCTACCTACATGTCTGTCGTTCCCTGGGGTGCTACCTACACGTCTGTCGTTCCCTAGGGTGCTACCTACACGTCTGTCGTTCCCTAGGGTGCTACCTACACGTCTGTCGTTCCCTGGGGTGCTACCTACACGTCTGTCGTTCGAAGAGGGTGTCACTCACATGACTGTTCCTCTCCTAGAAGACATCCACCTCGCCTATCAGCTGCCTTCAAGTTGATAGATACATACCTATCGCTTCCCCGGGGTGGTGTAACCAAGTCTCAAACCTCCAGGGTGACTGCAACTCCCTTGCGTGCCTTCAAGGGCGACACTAGTGAGCTCTATCAGTTCCCCGGAGTGACGGAGGGAGACACATCTGTGCTTGGGTCAGTCATTCACAGACAGAGTCGTCCCTCAGTAACATCCGTCATGACCCAAAAGGATGTAATGTAGTCTTGTTCATTTGAATACTGTTCAGCCACGGCAGAAACACACACACACACACACACACACACACACACACACACACACACACACACACACCTCTTTCTTTTGATATTGTTCAGTTTGAAGAATGACACAGAGAGAGAACCGTTCCTCGAAGCAATGTTCAATTACGGGGAACAGAACTCGCACACCTGTTCATTACGACGTTGTTCACTGTCCCAGATGACAGCGACGTACCTGTTCATTTTGGTATTGTTCAATTACCGGAATGTCGGCCAGACGCCTGTGTTCTGCTGTTTATGACTCATCTTTGGAGAAGCAGTGAAGTGCCTGTTCACTTGTTATCGCCCAGTCCCCAAGAGGCGAACGCCGGCCAACTCAGTTGAACAACTTCCCACGTGATAATCAGCTGGATACAAGATGTCTACAGAACATGAACACAGAGAAATATAAATTCTTTTATCAGTAGCTGATGCATGACTTGATATTGTAATAATTATCTGAATAACAAAGGTCATGTACATTACTCGCCCTTCCTCTGATATTGTGGTCCAAAAAAGATACTTTCTAAGATGGTCCCTCAAACTCGACCAACCCGAAGGAAGTGAATTAAAAGTCATTTCGTCTAATATTCGTATTTTTCTCTAATTCTATTTCTAAATTTTCTGCCAGAAGGCAATGAATTAAATGAAACTGTTTTCGTCTTATTCTATTTTTTCTCTCCCACTCTCTCCCTCATTCTATTTCTATATTTTCCTACCTGTCTGGCACTTCCCAAGTTACTGCTCACTCCACCCATGTGACCTACGACCTGACCTCATATGACCCGGCTTTCGCTTTTAAAGGAGGGTCGGAGAATTCCTGTCACTTCATTGACCTGTGAGGACGAGTATTCCCATGCATCATTAACTATATATATATATATATATATATATATATATATATATATATATATATATATATATATATATTATCCCTGGGGATAGGGGAGAAAGAATACTTCCCACGTATTCCCTGCGTGTCATAGAAGGCGACTAAAAGGGGAGGGAGTGGGTGGCTGGAATCCTCCCCTCTCTTTTTTTTTTTTCAATTTTCCAAAAGAAGGAACAGAGAAGGGGGCCACGTGAGGATATACCCTCTAAGGCCCAGTCCTTTGTTCTTAACGCTACCTTGCTAATGCGGGAAATGGCGAGTAGTTTGAAAGAAAATATATATATACACACACACACACACACACTCATACACACACACACACACACATACGATAAATCCTACTCATGCCCTCGCTTGAACTTTGACCTCCTGATAACACGTCACCTGAGTTACACAGTGACTACCCTCCACGACTTAAGATAACGAAGCACTACGGGTCATCCGTCACCCTCACTATCATCATCCATCTCCCCCTTCCCTTTCACTTCCTTCTCTACCTACCCTACATAGGCTCCTCGAAAGGGGGTATATATACTCTCTCTCTCTCTCTCTCTCTCTCTCTCTCTCTCTCTCTCTCTCTCTCTCTCTCTCTCTCTCTCTATCTATCTATCTATCTATCTATATCTTTCTATCTACCTGTCTATCTATTCCTTCCTCCCCCTTTCGCCCACGTATCGAAAGGGTTAGTGACGGCTGCGCAGGGAACCCACCACTTCAGTGGCTGCCAAGTTTCACTCCTCCGGCCCAGGTAACGTAGCTGTCTCTTCTCTCTGCCTCACCAACTAGTTCGTCGCAACCCTTTACTTTTCTGCGGTGAGCGGTACGCGCTAGCCCTGCCTTCAGGTAAGGTCTCGACGTAAATGCTCGAAAGTATATACTCTGTATGTACCTTCGTTGTTCTCCATCTATTCTCATATTTTCCATCCCTCTCATTACAGGTGTGTGTGTGTGTGTGTGTGTGTGTGTGTGTGTGTGTGTGTGTGTGCGTGTGTGTGTGTGTTTGCGCGTGTCCATATTTGCACGTTTCCTTGTCTTTTCCTCGATGCCTCATTAACCTAATGTACGGGGCTGTAACTCATACGTGAGCCACTCCCCCACCGTTTAGGCCACTCTTGCCTCCCCCTCCCCCCTCAATATCTCCCTCCCAGCCTAAATACTAACTCTCTCCCATCCTCGAAACCACACACACCAACCCCTTCCCATCCTCAAAACTGCCAGCCTCTTACCTTCCAAACCAGCCATCGCTTCCCACGCTCATACCAGCGATCTCCCACTCCCAAAACCACCCATCAAACATCTCCAAAATCGCCTGCCTCTCACCCTCTAAAATGCATTCTTCTCACCCTCAAAACTGCTCCCGACAACTCCTAAAATCATCCACTGCCCATCCTCAAATGCAACCCGCCTCCAAACCCTAAAAAAAACCTCGTAAAGCCCACCTACAAATCCACACACCTCCTATCCTCAAAAACCACCCACGGTCCACCCTCAAAAACAACCCACCTCCTACCTTCGAAAACCACCACCTCCTCCAACCTCCTCAAACTCATGTACCTCCTACCCTGAAATACAATAACAAAAAGATGCGCAGACGCGAAGACAACAAGGGAGAACAATGACGTCATGGGCAAAAAATCCTCCCTCTCTTCCCCCCTTTCCTTCCAAATGCAAAACTTCAATAATAACAGTTTCGTGCTTGACACGGGTGTCCATCACCCCACGGCGTGACCATCAAGCCACGAGATGTGGACCAATGAATTACATAAGGCACTCATCCCGGGCGCACCAAACTGCTCGTTCACATGGGGGTAATGACGGTTTCCCACGACCGTTAGGGGGTGACCTTGGATGCTCCCTGGTCGTACTACTATTTCAGAGAGTATGATGTGTGATCCATTGGTGTCTCGAGCCTCGACAATGTTTTCTTCCTCTCTATCACACTCTCTTAAGGTCTCTGACGGCGATATGAATATACATGGGTTCGAAACCTGAGGAATTTTACCTTCATTTTCCGTGGGAGTTGGAAGGGAGAGAGATAGAGAGAGAGGTACATGATTACAGATAATTCTTATCTAATTCACATACCGGTAAAAGTCCTCCACGTAGTGGAATTTGAACTACAGTCATGAATATAAGGATGTGGATGGAAAATTGTAGGTATGGAGACGTGTGTACAGATCTCAGAGCGTACTGATGTAATCACAATGGGTATCAAAGGATGGAAGTGTGATGGAGTACTGTTCCATCATCATACGTTATACTTCAAGAAGGGAGGGAGGGAGGGAGTGCGAACCTGGGGAAGGTAGAGACGCCGCAGAAGTCGAGTCCCAAGGCTAGAAGAGGAGGAGGAGGAGGAGGAGTAGGTGGAGAAAGGAACACGAGAGAAAATGTGGAGAAAAGATACGTCAAAAGAATCAAGATTATGAGGAGGAAGATGTAAGACACAGAGAGAGGAACTGGCGTCAATACAGAAGGAAGAATGAAGGAAGGAAGAGTAGGAGAAAGAAAAGAAGAAAAAGGAGGAGTAAGAAGGTGGAAGAGGAGATGAAACAGAAGAGAAATGAAATTAGGAATGCTTGAGTAATGGTGATGGAAAGCTGGGGTGGATGGTGATGGTGCGGGTGGGGGAGAGAGAGAGAGAGAGAGAGAGAGAGAGAGAGAGAGAGAGAGAGAGAGAGAGAGAGAGAGAGAGAGAGAGAGAGAGAGAGTCTGGAAGAGTGGGAGGGTGGGCTGGCTGCTCATGATCCCTCGTCTGAGCGGTGATGATCGCGTTATCAACAGCGTCGTTACTCAGGATGATAATAACGGCCTTCATCGCTGAGTGTCCGTAATTACTTCCTCCTGGGCGTGGACAAGTCGCTTGTCATCCCACACCATCTTGCGACGAGGAAGAAAGAGAAGATGGGGAGGGGGCGCACCAGAAGAAAGAAGGAGTTGAAGGATATTATAGAGAGGAAAACAGGCAGAGGTAACGACAGGTACAGTAAAGAAAAGAAGAATGCCATTAACACTGCCCATTAAAGCGACAGGAATCTTTTAACATAAATGTTACAAATATTATTACTCTAAAATCCCATGATCCCTTTTGTGAAACTCCAGCAGCTTCGAGGTTACACAGTGCTCATATGAGGGAAATAATGGACTCCTTTGGAAAGGGAAGAACTTTGACAAAATTACACTCCTTTCCTTTACACACACACACACACACACAATATATATATATATATATATATATATATATATATATATATATATATATATATATATATATATATATATATATATATATATATGTATGTATATATATATACACAAAACACATGTAATTTAGTTGATACAAATATGTTTTAAATCTATAATCCACGTATTTTTGATCATCTAAGAATGGCCTTTGACGTTTGATGATCGGCGATGGTATGTCGAGAGACAATACACTCCCTCCAGGAAGGTTTAAACAAATGCAATGCGGTATTTAGCCCTCGAACTCGATTACGATCAATGTACATAAAAAAAAAAAAAAAATTAGGAGCCAATTCCAGCGGGATATTCATTGACTAATAAAGATACTGAAAGATGCATCTTATTTATTCATCAGTGTCTAATGTGGATTAGACCGTAAACCTTTGACTAGTGTTTTTTTTATATACATAATTACGAGTTGGTTGACGCAAGTCTTGATATGATCGACGTAAGCAGAGAGCACAGAGTTGTAGGTGAGTTGTCGCTTCACAACTTACTCGGGAGTTGGTAGATTCATTACGCAAACCTGTGTAACTCGGCCGAGTTACGCACACGACAGATACTTAGAAAAAAAAAAAAAATGTCATTTTCCATGCCAGTTGTCCACGCACGGCGGTGATCGCTCGCTGGATCTAGCTAGTTTCTTGTCTTCTTCAGTGACGAAGTGTTTCTCTGAGGTGTCGGGTCACTCTTAGCAAGCCATGAACTTCTCGTCCTTCTTTTTCTTCTTTCTTTCTTAGGTATCGATGTTGGCTATCTCAGCTTCCGTTTTCTTTCGGGTAGAGCTATTTTCTTAAATCACTTGAACACCACACGAGGCAGGCCACTGATTGCTAAGGTTGTTGGCTCGGGGTTATCCATCACATATTGTAGTTGGTTATATCTCTTTACTGTCTTCAGTTTTGCGCCGATGGATAACGGGTGTGTCCGGACGAAGGTGAGGGCAGATGAAAAATTTGCTTTAGTAAGAATAAGATAGTTGAAAGAGACATGGTCTATACCACTTCTTCTGTCCTTCAGTGTCAGAAGTTGGTGTAGGAATTAGGTGTATGGGGTGTAGCGTGACGTAGGTCGACGTCCCGAGCTTGACACCACTGTACACTTGCCCTTGACACACACACACACACACACACACACACACATACATACACACATACACACACACACACACACACCTGGTAGTAGCTTGGTGTGTGTGTGTGTGTGTGTGTGTGTGTGTGTGTGTGTGTGTGTGTGTGTGTGTTCATAAGGTCACGATGAGGTATATGAATAAAGATTAGAGGCGGTGCCACAGGAGTGTACTGTAATATTTCTTTTCTGCTAGCACTCAGATAATACTCACAAAGAACAATTAAACATCCATACGGACACTTTTACTGCCTAACATGCCTTTAAAACCCTCTTGTTCTGGACTTTCTCTTTTTGTCTCTTGAAGGATCTTGTTCATGTTAGAAGAGCCTCGTAGAAATTCATAATGTAGTCATGATGTTCCTTTTTTTTTTTAACCCACCGCCCTTCCACTGTGAGCAGATTCGAGGGCCCCATCTCCTAACTTGTAAGAACAGTGAGAAAAGATCAGACGCTTATATGATACAGGAAGGGAATGGTAAGAGGATGAGCGAGAGCAACCTTCAACCTCCCCAAAATGTACAAAGAGGAGGTGCGCATCACGCATTCACTCCTGCTATTCAGGAGCATTACATGTTACCATCATTACTACAGAAAACACACACAATTTACCTACTCATTCACGTCACATGTGTCTAGTTGCTTGTTTGGGACCCATCAACCACCATGGTCATTAAGCCATCAGCGTCACATACGGCACACCCATCCATCGTGTAATCTTGAACATCTTCTTCGGGTGTTTTAATGATACTTCTAGGAACACATACACTCACCATACATGTGACCACTTCCACATGTGTCTCAAAGATAAAACAATCTTTTCCCACACCCTATACACACATAATACTACTACATAATACTCGATACATTCAAACAAATGCTATATTAACAAATCAAGGTATATAAAAAAGACATTGGATCGTCAATAGTATGTAAAAAAACAAACGAGCGTTGGACGTTAAACGGGATGGTTTGTCAAAAGAAACCAAGAAACAAAAAAAAAAAACTCATTCTACTACAGACAATCCGGGGTCACGAAACAGAAGCAAAAGCAAAGATCCATTACATTGCAAACAAGGTGGCCTCTCAGACACAAACCGAAACCGAAAGCCACCTCACTGCAAACAAGAAAGCGATCCACAAATGGCTTCTTATTCCAGGATGCAAACAACCATACGCTTATGAAACAAAACCATAAACAAACCCTAGCTGACCGGACAAGTACAAACAACTATATAAAGTTTTAGGCAACCTTTATCTTCAAAGAAAAATACAATATACTAGATTATCTAACAAAACTAAACAGCAGAATGAATTTCTAATTCTAAAGATCACTAACTGCTGTCACACCGCCAGACAGCAGATCAGACAACGATTGATCCGTCAAAACTAAGAGGCAAACAACTACTGGGATGACACAAGTGGACGCAAACAACGACTGGGATGACATAAGTGGACGCAAACTAACTTTCGCGTTATCAGACATCAACGCTGGCGGGAGACAGTCATAAATGACATAACCAATCAGTTGACCCTCATAAAAATATATCTTTAAACAACCCGCCCGTCAAAGGTAAGGTATAAACAACCGCTGAACCGTGAAAACAACAAACAAAACCAACCATCGAGACTGTTAAACAAGAACTCGAACAATGGCCAGGGCTGTCAAACAAGACAGCAAACAGCGCTAACGCTGTCGCTTGCCCGGTGGACGAGCGGTTGAAAACCACAGGGATAGGCGTAAATCCTCCTTAGACATGGGATAAAAACCTCCCATTGTGGATCCCACACAGCGATGGCGGACTAGGCCTCTGTCATCCTATCATATGATCCCCAGACTGTCAACTGTACCAGCCAAGACAATGTAGTGGGTAAGGGAGGTAACAGGATCTCTCTACCCTCCCTATAAAAATTTTTTTTTATAAGTATCGATAGGTAAGATATATATATATATATATATATATATATACATACATATGTATGTATGTATATATATATATATATATATATATATATATATATATATATATATATATATATATATATATATATATATATATATATTCCTAGGACTCCACGGGGAAATGAAACACAAGTTCCCAAGTGCACTTTCGAGTAATAATCACATCATCAGGGGAGGTACAAGAAATATATATATATATATCAGCCCGGAGTTCACTAGTTCATTAATTAGAGCTAGTGTGTGGTTGTGAAGCCCTCCACAAGACACATCCTGGTAGCTGGGTTACAGTGGGTCATTTGTATGAGGTGGGGAGGCTGGTCCCCATAGGACCCGGGTCAACTCTCTCTCTCTCTCTCTCTCTCTCTCTCTCTCTCTCTCTCTCTCTCTCTCTCTCTACTTACTGGTTCGCTCGTTGTTTAAGGGATATCAACCACTGGCGAACCGATAGACGTGCTGGGTGAAAGTCTGACATGTAGAGCTTATCAACGCGGCCATGAATGTCGAGGATTTTTCACCGGTCGCACAGCTCATCAAGGCTAAACATGCGACGGTGTGGAGGGGACGGGGAAAAAAAGAGATGGAGGAAAAAAAAACTTGCCCTCTACATTATCAGCGTCAGCCAGACGGTGCAAAGCGGTTCTAAAATCGCACATTGACGCATCTCTCTCTCTCTCTCTCTCTCTCTCTCTCTCTCTCTCTCTCTCTCTCTCTCTCTCTCCACACCAAGAGGATATATGTGTCAGAGGTGAAGGGAACGAGGAGAAGTGGGAGACCAAATTGGAGGTGGAAGGATGGAGTGAAAAAGATTTTGAGTGATCGGGGCCTGAACATGCAGGAGGGTGAAAGGCGTGCAAGGAATAGAGTGAATTGGAACGATGAGGTATACCGGGGTCGACGTGCTGTCAATGGATTGAACCAGGGCATGTGAAGCGTCTGGGGTAAACCATGGAAAGTTCTGTGGGGCCTGGATGTGGAAAGGGAGCTGTGGTTTCGGTGCATTATTACATGACAGCTAGAGACTGAGTGTGAACGAATGGGGCCTTTGTTGTCTTTTCCTAGCGCTACCCCGCACACATGACGGGGAAGGGTGTTGTTATTCCAAGTGTGGCGAGGTGGCGATCGGAATGAATAAAGGCAGACAGTGTGAATTATGTACATGTGTATATATGTATATGTCTGTGTGTGTATATATATGTATACATTGAGATGTATAGGTATGTATATTTGCGTGTGTGGATGTGTATGTATATACATGTGTATTTGGGTGGGTTGGGCCATTCTTTCGTCTGTTTCCTTGCGCTACCTCGCTAACGCGGGAGACAGCGACAATATATATATATATATACATATATATATATATATATATATATATATATATATATATATATATATATATATATATATATATATATATATATAAAGTGTGTGTGTGTGTGTCTGTGCGGATTATTTTTCAACACACACCCCAAAAACCAAATGAACCTCGCCGGTGAAACAGACGAGAGAACACTGACTGATGCGCTTAAGCAAACCGTCACACGCCTCAACCCAGAAGATAAATCGAATATAATAGAAGATTGTAAGAAACCGTAAAGCCAATAAACTTTTAATGGAAAACAAGTTAACTCAAATTACCAGCCCTTTAAAGGCTACCAATGTGATTCATCAGTTCACTTGCAATAATGAAGATTGCGCACTTCAAAATTCTGTAAATTGAATCCGCATGACCTCTGCACCCGTATCCCGACGCATGACAACGCATCTGCAACGTAAGGCAATGTGAATGGATGTGGCGAATGATCACAGCAGAACCCTGGCAAACGAGACAGCAGAAGGTAGGGAATACACAGACTCTTGATTAAAAGCACTGAAGACATTTCAACTGACTGCACATATTCAAAGCCACTTGTACATAAAAGGTTTTCAACTTCCGTCTACACCTACAGGACACAGGTGTACACACACACACACACACACACACACACACACACATGACATTGGAACCCATTTAGCAACGACTACCCCAAGCTGCCCGAAGCATTCGGGCACACCTGGCTCTCACCAGACTCAACACATCAGCCGTTGCACCTGTCCCTTCTCACCAAATGGGATATCCCAGGTAGCAGCAGCGGGGACCGACCTCGCTACTGCAGAGTTCATTCGAAACATTGATCTCACGACACAAAGGATCATCCTCAGCTGTACGCAAGACATGACAACTATATTTCGTGAGGTTTTCGTTTACAGTCATTATAATGTACTATCAACAACCCTCGAAGATGCTATAGCAGTCAAGCGAAATGCTGGAATCGTAATGTTAGTGAAATCTAAAAACTGTAGTGATATATATAGTGCGTGTGGCACTTACGATATAAAGAAAATGGATATAGCTTCCTTAATGTATATTCTTCCAAACAATATAAACTAACATTATAGAAAATAATAAAATATGATAGATTAATAGATACAGAAGAAAGTTTGGTCTTCAGTAAAATGCTCTCTCTCTCTCTCTCTCTCTCTCTCTCTCTCTCTCTCTCTCTCTCTCTCTCTCTCTATGTATATATATATATATATATATATATATATATATATATATATATATATGCATGCAGGAGGGTGTAATGCGTGCACGGGATAGAGTAAATTGGAGCGTAGCGGTATAATGGGGGCGACGTGTTGTCAACGACTGCACCAGGGCAAATGAAGCGCTAAGGGAAAGCCACGAAAAGGTCTGTAAGACCTGGTTGTGGATAGAGGGCGGGGCTGTTGCTTCGCTGCACTATACACATGAAAGCTGGAGAACGTATGCAAGCGAATGAGACTCCATATCTCTTAAAAGTCAGTTCCTGCCGTTCCCTCACCAACGAGAGAGAGAGAGAGAGAGAGAGAGAGAGAGAGAGAGAGAGAGAGAGAGAGAGAGAGAGAGAGAGAGAGACCATACCCCTGCCACCTTACAGGCAATAAACCTACATACACATACTTGAACCACCGGTGCCCCCAGACAGCCGTCACAAGGGGCCGCCACCGGTACACACGTCCCCCACCACACAGGTCACTGGACCAGGTTAGAATGGACCGGACCACCGGTGGCACCCATATAATTACCCTCTCCATTTCACGGCTCAGGGAAGACTGGACCAGGGCAAAGATATCAACGTACTTGTTCTTGATGGAACAACAAGGATCATGCTGGACCAAGAGAGATAGCCCCAGACACGTACAGTTCTCTCTCTTTGGCTATAGAAAATGGAGAAACATCCGTTTGGTTCTCTATGGACCGGTCCAACTTCTCTCTCTCTCTCTCTCTCTGGACGTGTGAGCTCGCTCGTGTAACTACCTGTGTGTCAGGTACAGGGAATGAAGTTCACATTCGTCGTCGGGCGCCTCCCATCTCTTGAACCTTCTCTACTGTCATACTACAACTTCTTAAACTTGTATATGATGGCAGTGTTTCCTTAAGAGGTTTCATGCCGAAGTTCAGGGTGTGTTCTCTTGTCGTTCGACCCCTACATCATCATTCTTCTCAAGAAATGTTCACTATCTGTGTCATCAATCTGGTTGAGAGATTTAAAAGTCTCTGATCAAGTGAACCCTAACCCGTCTTTCTTCCATGACGTGTGTGCACGTAGGTGCGTCATGTGATCCTCCACGACCCCTAAAAACGTTAGAATCTGATAAGTTTTTTGCCTTGTAGTTGTTGACTTGTTCATCCCTGATGAAGCGACATCTACACCTGAAAACCCCGACCTACACAGATTCTCTGATCAGCCTTACGTGTCGAAATATCCCACTCTACCGACTCCACCATAATGATCTCTCACATGTGATCTAATTCTCTATAGCTGGTGATATCATATCACGTGCACATTAACATATATGCAAACCACCTCGCAACACTCAGACAGTGTAGAGTTTATTCATGTCAGGTGAGACGTGCAACTGAAGGTCCTAATCAATGCCATCTCATTAATGCTCTCTCTCTCTCTCTCTCTCTGTCTCTCTCTCTCTCTCTCTCTCTCTCTCTCTCTCTCTCTCTCTCTCTCTCTCTCTCTCCATATATATATATATATATATATATATATATATATATATATATATATATATATATATATATATATATATATATATATATATATATATATATATATATATATATATATACATATATATATATATATATATATATATATATATATACATATATATATATATATATATATATATATATATATATATATATATATATATATATATATATATATATATATATATCACCCTAAAATAGCCAGGTACGCAATTCATCGACCTGCCCTATGAGGGAGGATGAACAGCTTGACTGACTGTGGACCGACTTCCGCGACCGGGATTCGAACCTGTGCGGGATCGACCCCGGGCGTCCCGTGAATGCGTCACGAGTCAGCAACGTTAACCACAGTATTCAGTAGTCTACCTACACTGAAAAACAAAGGCGAACATAATGTTATATCGTAGCAGCATTTTAGAGTTTTAAGTTTCGTATGGTAGGTCGATATTCTGCCCGCCTACCCCCAGACACTGACGACGTGAACTGGTGATTAAAGGTCATAGCTCTTGATTGTCATTCCCGTCTTCGTGGTCACGAATGAACCTTGTGGGCTCAGCTTAATCGTACGAATCCGTATACACTTTCAAGCTTAAAGACCATTAAATGCATCCCACCGCCAGATAATTAGGCAATTCCAGAGTAATATGAGCTGTTCTCACACACACACACACACACACACACACACACACACACACACATACGCCCTGGCTCGAGATATAAACCACATCCCCGGGGATATAAACCACATCCCCAGGGATATAAACCAGTTCACAGGTCTCATAAACCATCTGACAGCTCCATGTTTCATATACGAGCGTACTCTCAAACTAACGATCCTACTTAACACTCAATCAATGGGGTCGTTGAGGTTGCTTTACTACACATCTACACGCAAGGATCAGACAAAAGCCCAACGGAGGAGTCGGCTAATGAATGCGAGACATGGAGTCGAAACATAAGATTTCGACCCAGAGTCTGTTCGAGCCTTGTAATTAAGCTCCATCAAGGGTTCCATCATTATGGATTATCAGAAGCCAGGAAACATTTTCGTAATTACCTGTCATTTGGGGGTCATTAGCAGGGAACTTCTAATTCGTTAATGGCGATGAAAAAGCGCCCGATCCTGGAGTCTTGAATATCAATTAAATGGGATCACATGGCTGGAATTACGGATTCACATTCTCCGTCGCTGCTAAAGACGGGATTAGGAATCAGGTTTTCTACAACTGTTGAGTCTCTCTTTCGGTAGACGAAAAGAAAGAATCCAAAAAAAAAGAAATGATGTTACTCAACTCACTTCTGAAAAGTTCGAGTCGAATAGAACAGTATCACTGTGAATTCTACTCGTCACTTCATGACTTCATATGTGACTTGGTTAAGCAGGAGATCCTCTCTGATTCCCGAATGTTTCTAAAAGTAGCAATCTTATATCATCAGCGAGGGAAGTGATTTCTAAGTATTCTTAGACCCTCTCTTGTTACTAAGTCTTTGAAATATAGAAATTCTATATAATGAGCGAATGAAGTAATTTCTTGGAATTCGAACAGATACTGTGGAACACTGCAGACCCTCTCTCGTTACCGAGCGTGTGGAAATACATCAGTTTTATATACTGAGTAAATCCATTGATTTCTAAGTACTCGTATTGATGATGTAGGGAGATCCCTCTCTCAATACTGTTATAGGTGGTGACAAAAAGAAAAGTCTTCCTCCGTAATGATCAAATTAATTTACTTGGGTCCCCCTCTTGAGTAAGACTTAATGACTCCCGTAATCAAGCTGTTCAATGACTGTCTTGAGTTCGAATGCCGTATATATATATATATATATATATATATATATATATATATATATATATATATATATATATATATATATATTTTTTTTTTTTTTTATTATACTTTGTCGCTGTCTCCCGCGTTTGCGAGGTAGCGCAAGGAAACAGACGAAAGAAATGGCCCAACCCCCCCCCCATACACATGTATATACATACGTCCACACACGCAAATATACATACCTACACAGCTTTCCATGGCTTACCCCAGACGCTTCACATGCCCTGCTTCAATCCACTGACAGCACGTCAACCCCGGTATACCACATCGCTCCAATTCACTCTATTCCTTGCCCTCCTTTCACCCTCCTGCATGTTCAGGCCCCGATCACACAAAATCTTTTTCACTCCATCTTTCCACCTCCAATTTGGTCTCCCTCTTCTCCTTGTTCCCTCCACCTCCGACACATATATCCTCTTGGTCAATCTTTCCTCACTCATCCTCTCCATGTGCCCAAACCACTTCAAAACACCCTCTTCTGCTCTCTCAACCACGCTCTTTTTATTTCCACACATCTCTCTTACCCTTACGTTACTCACTCGATCAAACCACCTCACACCACACATTGTCCTCAAACATCTCATTTCCAGCACATCTATCCTCCTACGCACAACTCTATCCATAGCCCACGCCTCGCAACCATACAACATTGTTGGAACCACTATTCCTTCAAACATACCCATTTTTGCTTTCCGAGATAATGTTCTCGACTTCCACACATTCTTCAAGGCCCCCAGGATTTTCACCCCCTCCCCCACCCTATGATCCACTTCCGCTTCCATGGTTCCATCCGCTGCCAGATCCACTCCCAGATATCTAAAACACTTCACTTCCTCCAGTTTTTCTCCATTCAAACTCACCTCCCAATTGACTTGACCCTCAACCCTACTGTACCTAATAACCTTGCTCTTATTCACATTTACTCTTAACTTTCTTCTTCCACACACTTTTCCAAACTCAGTCACCAGCTTCTGCAGTTTCTCACATGAATCAGCCACCAGCGCTGTATCATCAGCGAACAACAACTGACTCACTTCCCAAGCTCTCTCATCCCTAACAGACTTCATACTTGCCCCTCTTTCCAAAACCCTTGCATTTACCTCCCTAACAACCCCATGGTGAGGTGCCTGAGGATTGGCGGAATGCGTGCATAGTGCCATTGTACAAAGGCAAAGGGGATAAGAGTGAATGCTCAAATTACAGAGGTATAAGTTTGTTGAGTATTCCTGGTAAATTATATGGGAGGGTATTGATTGAGAGGGTGAAGGCATGTACAGAGCATCAGATTGGGGAAGAGCAGTGTGGTTTCAGAAGTGGTAGAGGATGTGTGGATCAGGTGTTTGCTTTGAAGAATGTATGTGAGAAATACTTAGAAAAGCAAATGGATTTGTATGTAGCATTTATGGATCTGGAGAAGGCATATGATAGAGTTGATAGAGATGCTCTGTGGAAGGTATTAAGAATATATGGTGTGGGAGGAAAGTTGTTAGAAGCAGTGAAAAGTTTTTATCGAGGATGTAAGGCATGTGTTCGTGTAGGAAGAGAGGAAAGTGATTGGTTCTCAGTGAATGTAGGTTTGCGGCAGGGGTGTGTGATGTCTCCATGGTTGTTTAATTTGTTTATGGATGGGGTTGTTAGGGAGGTATATATATATATATATATATATATATATATATATATATATATATATATATATATATATATATATATATATATACACACACATATATAATCAACTACTCAGTCAGGCAAATTCGACGCTGTTCAAACAACGTCTTGGAAATAATCATTAGAAAGCCCCTAACCTCCTAAAATGGAGCTTAATCAAAACACCACAAAGTTGATATTTCCATTTAGGACTTCCATTTTTTTTTTTTTTTTCCACGCAAGACGAAGACCAGGCCGGCTTTGGTGAGGCGGGAGAGCCCGCCGCCAGCTGCCGGACTCGCTGACGTCAATGTTGACGTTGGGAACAGATATGGTTCTTCATCGTCGAGCTCAGTGTGGCGCCCTCCTGCAGATGACGACGCTGGTGAAGCACAGAAAAAGCGGGAAGCTAGAAGAAGAAGAAGAAGAAGAAGAAGAAGAAGAAGAAGAAGAAGAAGAAGAACAAGAACAAGAAGAAGAACAAGAACTAGAAGAAGACACGAAAGGGGAAGTTGATGACTGAAGAAGATAAAGCAGAGAAAGAAGAAAAAGAGAAAAACAGAGGAGATAGAAAGAGGAGCGATGAACGAAAGTGTGGAGGGAGAAGAATAAGACCAAGAAAGGCAAGATGAGATAGGTGTTAAGAAGGGAGGAAGAAGAAGAAGAAGAAGAGAGGTAGGGAGGAAGAATTCTGAGGTACACGCAGGAGAAAAAAAAAAAAAAGGGCGTTGAAAGGCAGTAAGGAAGCAAGACACACCCACAAACCCTCCACAACCAGGAGGATGTATCAGACGGATGGCTCTCGTAACAGTACAAGAGACTGTTAGCACTGGCTCTCCTTACGAACTCAGCTTCAGGTGTACTCGACGTGGCGGCACGATCATTCGACCTCATCACATCCCCACGGAGAGGCTAGATCGGCTGCCCAGGGCACCAGCTATATATGGCCCTGAACTGCGAGGTATTAGTGTTAATGACTTTGCCTCTGATCGGGTGTGGAGTGCAGGCCGAACCAAATACAGGAATCTTGCCGAGTTGAACCGGCGCAAAAACAAAGCCTGTAATATTGGTTTAACATTCCTATCTTCTACTTACAAAAGATATCTTTATTTAGTCTTTTTTTTTTTCTTCTGACTGAGTTTGGGGGGGACTGGGATAATACATTTTCATTCAGTGGAGAATTTATTTGTGTTTGCGTTGGTTGTAGTATATAAAAGATTACTTATTCCTACTTGCAGTACGGGTGGGTGTAATATGAAGACAGCACAAATATACGTTTCTGAAAGTACACAGAGAAAAAATATGCATCACACATATACGCATTCTTGCACCTACATGGAAAGGAACACACATAAACACAGGCTGGTGTGTGTATATATATATATATATATATATATATATATATATATATATATATATATATATATATATATATTTTTTTTTTTTTTTTTTTTTTTTTCATACTATTCGCTATTTCCCGCGATAGCGAGGTAGCGTTAAGAACAGAGGACTGGGCCCCTGAGGGAACATCCCCACCTGGACCCCCCCCCCCGCTCCCCCCCCCCTGAAAAAAAAAAAAAAAAAAAGAGAGGGGAGGATTTCCAGCCCCCCGCTCCCTTCCCTTTTAGTCGCCTTCTACGACACGCAGGGAATACGTGGGAAGTATTCTTTCTCCCCTATCCCCAGGGATTATATATATATATATATATATATATATATATATATATATATATATATATATATATATATATATGTGTGTGTGTGTGTGTGTGTGTGTGTGTGTGTGTGTGTGTGTGTGTGTGTGTATAAGCACATAGGATCAATGATTTGGTACATATATAGAGAGTTGAGATGGAGGAACACAAGTGTAAAACTCTCCCGTAGCAAACAAACAGTAATCACAAACTCAATCACACACACACACACACACACACACACACACACACACACACACACACACACACACACACACACACACACACACACACACACACACACACACACACACACACATACACACACACACATACACAGATACAAGACCATTTCAATGAACATGAGCAATTATACGAAGATAATAGTGACGAGACTATCAGGATGGTACACGAAGCAATCAGAAACGCACTCCTTGACGATAGTAAACATCTAATAAACGTGGGATTCCAATTATAAAGAGACACACTGGGAGACACTGGATTCTCGAGGAGGAAAGAGACGTGGAGACTCGAATCCTCAGAATGTAGAGAGTAAGTTCTCTCACATCAACCAGCCACTGGGAGCATTAGAACTAGAGAGACTGATTACACAATCATTATTAGATATTATTTTCACACTGTAGCACAGAAAATGAGAATACAGAATATAACAGATGGAAAATAAGTGATAACTCAATGTCTGGGTTTGATTATATAGTTCAGGAAAAGATTTCAAAAAGTATAAGAGCTACAAGGCAGAAGACGTAGGCCGTACTAAAGCCAGACAAAAACGGAAAGGCACGAGAGTACGAAATGAGGACAAGACAGGAGGAAAAGGAAAACATGGAAGGGAAAATCGTGAACAAGACAGACACATTCAAAAAAACACTTTCGTAACTCCATCAAGAGTAGACTGTCAGTTCCAGATCAACAAATGAGGATGAGAGAGAGAGAGAGAGAGAGAGAGAGAGAGAGAGAGAGAGAGAGAGAGAGAGAGAGAGAGAGAGGACGTAATGACGTAAAGACATACGAAGGACTGAATGACTAGTCGTGAAGTGTTATCGTGGTGGAAGATACCACACCGCCAGCACCAGTGAGAGGGGAATCGGGAGAAGGTACTCCACGTGTGATGAAGAACCGCGCTGAAACGCATGACAAGCTGTATTAGCAATAACAGTAACGCATGACAAGCTGTATTAGCAATAACAGTAACGCATGACAAGCTGTATTAGCAATAACAGTAACGCATGACAAGATGTATTAGCAATAACAGTAACGCATGACAAGATGTATTTGGAATAACAGTAACGCATGACAAGCTGTATTAGCAATAACAGTAACGCATGACAAGATGTATTAGCAATAACAGTAACGCATGACAAGATGTATTTGGAATAACAGTAACGCATGACAAGATGTATTTGGAATAACAGTAACGCATGACAAGATGTATTTGGAATAACAGTAACGCATGACAAGATGTATTTGGAATAACAGTAACGCATGACAAGATGTATTTGGAATAACAGTAACGCATGACAAGATGTATTTGGAATAACAGTAACGCATGACAAGATGTATTTGGAATAACAGTAACGCATGACAAGATGTATTTGGAATAACAGTAACGCATGACAAGATGTATTTGGAATAACAGTAACGCATGACAAGATGTATTTGGAATAACAGTAACGCATGACAAGATGTATTTGGAATAACAGTAACGCATGACAAGATGTATTTGGAATAACAGTAACGCATGACAAGATGTATTTGGAATAACAGTAACGCATGACAAGATGTATTTGGAATAACAGTAACGCATGACAAGATGTATTTGGAATAACAGTAACGCATGACAAGATGTATTTGGAATAACAGTAACGCATGACAAGATGTATTTGGAATAACAGTAACGCATGACAAGATGTATTTGGAATAACAGTAACGCATGACAAGATGTATTTGGAATAACAGTAACGCATGACAAGATGTATTTGGAATAACAGTAACGCATGACAAGATGTATTTGGAATAACAGTAACGCATGACAAGATGTATTTGGAATAACAGTAACGCATGACAAGATGTGTTTGGAATAACAGTAACGCATGACAAGATGTATTTGGAATAACAGTAACGCATGACAAGATGTATTTGGAATAACAGTAACGCATGACAAGATGTATTTGGAATAACAGTAACGCATGTGACAAGATGTATTTGGAATAACAGTAACGCATGACAAGATGTATTTGGAATAACAGTAACGCATGTGACAAGATGTATTTGGAATACCAGTAACGCATGACAAGATGTATTTGGAATAACAGTAACGCATGACAAGATGTATTTGGAATAACAGTAACGCATGACAAGGTGTATTTAGAATAACAATAACGCATGACAAGTTGTATTTGGAATAACAGTAACGCATGACAAGCTGTATTTGGAATAACAGTAACGCATGTGACAAGATGTATTTGGAATACCAGTAACGCATGACGAGATGTATTTAGAATAACAATAACGCATGACAAGATGTAGTTGGAATAGCAAATACGCGCGACAAGCTGTAGATAGAATAGCAGATACGCATGAAAAGCCATTTGAAACGCTGTTCAAGACGTCGCTGGAGGGAGGGAGACAAAATGTCAAATGATTCGTGAGGTACATCGTCGTTTTCTTAAAGATTCAAGACGAACTCGAATCATAAGGCAGCGCAGAACACCCGAGGCGACTCATGCACGCGCCGAATCTACGATCTCTCTGAGCTCAAGACACAGTCCAACCTAACCCTGATTAACATGTAACATGATTCAGGTTGAGATAACACTATAGGCACAACCACCCCATTCACACGGTCAGAAAGATCTTCATCTTTGATTCATAGACTCGTGTCCATAATGTGATAAAGGTTTCCAGTTCCTCTCGTCCGTGGAGCCAGTAACGTACGTTCCAGGAGTCATTATGGAGGGAATTATTCCATCGCTATCAGGACCAGAGATCCCGATCACGCCGATGTCACCCGGGGAAGATAAAGACGCGCCGCCGTAGAGAGGGAGATGTTATCGTACAGCCTTTCAGGTGGGACTCAAACACACGTTAATTATCTGAGGTTATGATTTTCTTTTTTTTCTAGTAGCTTCATAAACTAAGCAGAATAGAATACACTAATTATACATAAAGAAATGAATAGATTACGTTATATATATATATATATATATATATATATATATATATATATATATATATATATATATATATATATATATATATATATATATATTCCTATGAGTCCACGGGGAAAATGAAACACGAAAAGCTCCCAAGTGCACTTTCGTGTAATAATCACATCATCAGGGAGACACAATAGAGAAATATAACAGTCAGTTAATATACATCGAAGAGACGAAGCTAGGACGCCATTTGGTAAACATGTGATTTTGAAGGACGATAAGTTCCCAAATGCACTTTCGTGTAATAATCACATCATCAGAGGAGATACAAGAAAGAAATATAAGAGTCAGATGACATACAACGAAGAGACGTAGCTTGGACGCCATTTGGTAAACAAGTGAATGTCCGAATGTAAGTTAGGTGCGCACGCACACTTACAACAAATACATAAACAGGACATACCGATACATACATAAAGACGCGACTTTTCATGTTAACTCAGAGTTTCTTATGAGGAATCAGAGTGTGAATACATGACTACTCACTGACACTACCCAACACGTCACAGACTGGCGATCGTATGTAAGACGTGTCAGGTCTTTACTCATATCAAAATGGTATTAGCTCAATTAAGGGTCAACTGGCCTCACCCGGATTGTGGTGAGAAGGGCAACATTAAGGACCAATTGGTGATCACGGGTTCAACACTACACAGATCTAGTATGACCTTATCATAGCATCAACATCCTGAAGAAGTATGACCCTATCATAGGACCAACAGTGTTCATCTCTGTCGACACGAGAGTCTGAATTCTGTTCGTGTTAAGTCAGTTCAGTGACCTTGTGGACCCACTACCTTTATCAAAGGTTACAGAATAAACTGCTCGGTTACTTAATTCTTTTCTCCGTGGAACATTTATACCCGGTTGCCTGAGTGAAAGATCTATATCATTCTTGACTTCCTTGGAACAATCGTGTAAATTTACCGTGCGCGGAATTGGCCTTTATTTTCTATCTTTTCCTAAGCATGACTTCAAGAAATGGCCTAAGGCACACACACACATACACACACACACACACACACACACACACACACACACACACACACACACACACACACACACACCTTCACTTCGACTCTGCTAGTGTTAGTGTTCTTCCCGCTTGATTAAGGACTAGCGAGATAACTAGTTAGTGTGTAACCCAAGGGTCTATCTGCTGTAGCACTGCTGACGTTTAGGGTCGGAATAACTTCGCCAGTACGACACTAACACCGAAGGAGGAGGGAGAACATCTGATTATTTCCTGTAATTGTCGGCTGTTGACGATAATGCTCAGGTATATCCATAATGTTTGGACAACAGTCATATCATATTTCAGCAGGAGAGACAGATAACGAACCATAATTCGTACCTGTGTGAGGTGTGAGAGGGGGTATTATAGTACTTACAGTACCTGAACTGCCGTATTCTTTGCTTAGAAGCTACCAGGAAGTACATGGTGATCTTTGGCGTTGACGTCTCAATCCATCTTGTTAGGTACATAATACACATAACCCTGTCCCTAAGCTGTACGGTTGAGGAAGTCCCATGCACCCACATCGCTCGGAAACACAAATCTTGAATGAATATCTTAACGTAGGATACTCTGTAGGTGATGGAGCTGTGTTGTTCCTCACAACAAACAAGGAGCGCTCGGTGTATATAGGGTAGCAATCGACCCCCTAACAACATAAGTGTGCCGACCACACCACCGTATAATGGTCTTAGGCTATTATACAAACCGAGGACCTTTCACCCGCCACTCTTGATTTGATTTGCTTTTCTTCCTCAGTCAGATGATCGCGTCAGCGGCGCGGCTCAAGTTGGCTCTCTTCGCGGGGCCTTTAGAGGGGCGGCGAGATAGAGATCACTGCAGCGTCATCCTATGCCCCCACCAAGCCGGCCGGCCGGCCGCCCGACCTGAGAGCCTCGCAACCGCCAACGTGATACACACCGCGCCGACGACTGGAGCTCCACCCGGCACATTATTATCGACCCATTTCGCTCTCGCTGTCTGTTGTCCAGCGCCATCAGATCGCGCGACCGGAAGGCGACACCCATAGCCACACTACAGACCGATGGACAGTGGGGTGCAAACCCTCTCCCCGGCAAATCCACCTGGATCTTGAGGTATCCGTTTCACATACACCGAATTTGGAGAGTGGGTGATTTGGTCTTTTTTTTACCACCCAAAGTCCAGCTAATGCCTGCATAGCTGATTTATCATCGGACATTATTCACTCCAGATGACGGGTTAGAGTAGGTGGTAGGTGGTCGTTAGGTATATGTAGATCACTGTTTGTTATACCGTAAACTTTACATACCCTCCCACAAATAACCAAATGCACTCATCCGCTGACGACCCGACACGGCTGCATTCCTCCACATCCTTCAATTCTGCTTCTTTTCCTCTCACTCGATCTGCATCTCGTCTCGACGCAACTTCCTCAATAAACTCGTACTTGGACAGGGTATATCAGTGGGGTAGACGATATCTTGTTACGTTTAATGCCTCCAAGATCCAGTTTCCACCCACCTCTCTATCGATAACTCCTAGTCATTTTTCTCTCTCTTCTTTGCTGGTTCTTTAATTCTTACCTTTTGACTCAATGAGCATACTTGTCATTACTGTAACATCCACTCTATTTTGGAAACCCCACATTACGGAAATAGCTAAGTCTGCCACTAAGAAACTCAAAGTTCTGTTTCGATGTGAAAATTTCTTTCCTTCTGAACAGTTGCTCCGTTTATACAAAGGAGTGGCCCGTCCTCGAATGGAGTACAGCTCTCACATTTGAGGTGGTTCCAGCTCTACATCCTTACTTGATAGACTTGAGTCAAAAGCGAATCGACTTATCAAACCTCTCAGGCTAAGTTCAAAACTGAACCCTCTTACCTCACGCCTCAAAGTTAGCTCACTTTCCCCTCTTCTGCAGGTATTACTTTGGTTTTTGCTTCCAGAAGCTCGCTGCTTGTGTGCCCCACATCACTAGCTAAAGCACGCAATACTCGACAAGTCGCTGCGTCACATGATTACTGTGTGGCAGATGGCAACTTCAAGGTTGGACTATTTCGATAACTGTTTCTTTCCCTACAAGTCAAGAGCTTTGGAACTCTCTACCATCTCATGTATTTTACAACACCTAAAACCTGGCTCATTTTAAAAGACAAGGTTTTCACTTCCAAATTCGTTTATACTTTCTCTTGTCTCTTCTTTTTCCCTTTCACTGAATTTGATGTGGGCTTTTGTCTATGACTGGAGCCTCCAAGAAAAAAAACATTCATTCGAATTTCATTCTTCACTCTTTCTCTCTCTATTTTGTGATTCAAAAGGCTTGAAGTACAGTCGAAAGCTTGGAGCTTCTGTGTTTATTTTCCCAGCGAGTTCACTCGTATCAATGCTTTTCAAACGTAAAAAAAAAAAAAAAAGCGCAGAGCTTCGTTAAAGTTCATGAGTTTTTTTTTTCTTTACCTCATACAAGAGGTCACGACAGATCACTATCTAAGCATCATAGGTCACCAGAGGTTGTTATGTAGAATGCCTGGTCATGAGGGGGTTCGTTATCTCATATTTGACCAATTAATAACCGTTTCTGATGAAAGCCGCGTGTCATTTACAACTCAGGCGTCTTCTCAACTCTTGATTCAATGTCAGTTTCCTTTGGCCCTCCGAGACAACCCGGCAAGCAACCGCGGCAAAGTTAACGAAGCGATCGGCCGCGGGAGATCGAGTCATCGCTCACTCGTCCGCCGAGATTGGGACGACCAACGAGAAGTGAAAGAACCCATTCGGTGCTTGCGTGTCTCCAGGCACCTGGAGAGAGAGAGAGAGAGAGAGAGAGAGAGAGAGAGAGAGAGAGAGAGAGAGAGAGAGAGAGAGAGAGAGAGAGAGAGAAGCCAGGCGGTTTTTTCTTTTTTTTTTTTTTACAGTATTCGCAATCAATTCGCAATCAGAATGTGAGCAAGATTTTGAGCTATTTTGGTCACGTACATCAAAACCCCTGATGGCATCACGGTGCTCTGGTTATCACACGGATCACAAGTCCTCCTTGGCGTGAGGCGAAGGGATACGCCAGTGAAGTGGAGGGAAGGGTACGGTTTACTTTGGCGGACAGCATACATTATATATATATATATATATATATATATATATATATATATATATATATATATATATATATATATATATATATATATAAGGGGTTCCTGGTAGGGGGAAGGAGGGAAGGAGGAAGGTAGAGGAATGTGGTTGGATGGAGGAGGAGGAGGAGGAGGAGCTGATGAGGTTTGGAGGATGGAAGTGAAGGTGTGTGTGTGTGTGTGTGTGTGTGTGTGTGTGTGTGTGTGTGTGTGTGTGTGTGTGTGTGTGTGTGAGGCTGACAGGGCTCGCCTGAATCCAATACTTGCGCAAATGTGGCATCACGTGTGAGAGGAGAAGAGTTCTTTGTCGACATGAGATCATAACTGCTCGCATACGGGAAAGGCAAAGAGATACACATCACCATTCTCAAGCCAGCTCATACAAGATCGTAAGGAAATATGTCAAGTTCCGCATATCACGGAAAGGGTTCGAGACTCCCAGTGATTACAGACAGACCAATTTGGGAAAGATCCTGGAAGTCTCCGTCATATTACAAGCTCAATATGCTGGGTGAAACTTTCCAAAATCTCGGGAGATTTTATTGTCTTTTAGCTTTACTTTCCATGTAATATATATATATATATATATATATATATATATATATATATATATATATATATATATATGGATCTGGCAGCGGATGGAACCATGGAAGCGGAAGTGAATCATAGGGTGGGGGAGGGGGCGAAAATCCTGGGAGCCTTGAAGAATGTGTGGAAGTCGAGAACATTATCTCGGAAAGCAAAAATGGGTATGTTTGAAAGAATAGTAGTTCCAACAATGTTGTATGGTTGCGAGGCGTGGGCTATGGATAGAGTTGTGCGCAGGAGGGTGGATGTGCTGGAAATGGGATGTTTGAGGACAATGTGTGGTGTGAGGTGGTTTGATCGAGTAAGTAATGTAAGGGTAAGAGAGATGTGTGGAAATAAAAAGAGCATGGTTGAGAGAGCAGAAGAGGGTGTTTTGAAATGGTCTGGGCACATGGAGAGAATGAGTGAGGAAAGATTGACCAATAGGATATATGTGTCGGAGGTGGAGGGAACGGGGAGAAGTGGGAGACCAAATTGGAGGTGGAAAGATGGAGTGAAAAAGATTTTGTGTGATCGGGGCTTGAACATGCAGGAGGGTGAAAGGAGGGCAAGGAATAGAGTGAACTGGATCGATGTGGTATAGCGGGGTTGACGTGCTGTCAGTGGATTGAATCAGGCCATGTGAAGCGTCTGGGGTAAACCATGGAAAGTTGTGTGGGGCCTGGATGTGGAAAGGGAGCTGTGGTTTCGGGCATTATTGTATGACAGCTAGAGACTGAGTGTGAACGAATGGGGCTTTTGTTGTCTTTTCCTAGTGCTACCACGCACACATGAGGGGGGAGGGGGATGGTATTCCATGTGTAGCGAGGTGGCGATGGGAATGAATAAAGGCAGACAGTGTGAATTGTGTGCATGGGTAT
>NC_092242.1:15755998-15770998 GCF_036320965.1 Panulirus ornatus | reverse complement strand
CAAAAGAGACGAGGGGTCTGTAGTTGCTGCCACCCTCCGCCCTTCCTCAAGAGATAATGGTATTTTTTCCAGCAGTAAATACCAAAGGGCAGTTATGGTTAGCATATCTTTAACAAGGTTCTGCTCAGGTCAATCACACACACACACACGAATTTGTCTCTGGCAATCATCTCCATGCTGCACAAAACTCAATTTACTTGATTATATACATAAATACACACACACACACACACACACACACACACATATATATATATATATATATATATATATATATATATATATATATATATATATATATATATATATATATATATATATATATATACATATATATATACACACATAAGTGTGTCCGTTTTGATGGTGATGTCTGATTCCACCTTATCCTATTTCCCAGTCGAGTTAAAGCATGTGAAGATTTACGCTCGTGTTAAGCCGATGGAAGATACAGACAAAATATTCTGCTATGCTAGATCTTCGAGGTGGGTGGAGAGGGGATAGGAACCTCTTATGAGGGTAATAAGCTTCACCTAATGACAGGACTCAGGCAGAGAGCGAGACAGAACTACGCTGAGGTTTATACGAGAAAGATTTGGAAAATGATATATCAGACATTTATTTTGGCATTACCCCACAAAGCATGAAAAAAGTTATAATATATATATATATATATATATATATATATATATATATATATATATATATATATATATATATATACTTATCTATTATACCTGATCGCCGTTTCCCGCGTCAGCGAGGTAGCACCAGGAAACAAGAAGAAGAGAGACCCATCCACTCATATAAACACATATATACACACACGCCCATACGCGTACATATACATACCACCATATGCACGTATACATACAGATACATACGCATACACATCCATATACATATATACACATGTACTTCTTCATACTCGCTTGCCTTTATCCATTCCTGGCGCCACCCCGCCCCCAATAAGGAGAATCGTACATCCATATCTTATCTCTAAACAGGATCAAAGACTTTTACGACAGGCAAGAGACTATTAGTATTGCAAGGTTTGTCTTCAGTCGTCGTTTTGGCTGTTGTGCTTTACGGGGCTACGGTGATCACCTGCAAGTCTGCATACAGAGCGATGGCTGGTGTTATAAAGAGCAGAGATAAATGTAACTTATCTAAACATTAGTAACTACATGAAAAATGAATTTAAGATCCCATATTCTTTTTTTTTTCGGTGTTTTAATGATTTTCCTTTTACTGTATAAATTCCTGATGTACGGCAAATAATTCACTCGCCTCCAGCCAATCCTCAACTCATTAAACCAAAAACATTGATCTCAAACTCCCTTTCGCCAAGCAAGGGCACACAACACCCATACGACTGTCTCTACTTAAAGATCAGTATTCCCTAAACCAAACAAGCGTTGTTAAAGAGGAGACAACGCAACAGTGCAGAAATTTAAAGAATAGAAAAACAGAGACAAGACAGTAGAAAGAGACAGAGACAGAAGAGTAGAAAGGATAGAGACAGAAGAGTAGAAAAAGAGAGAGACAAGAGTAGAAAATGGAGACAGAAGAGTAGAAAAAGATAGAGACAGAAGAGTAGAAAGGATAGAGACAGGAGAGTAGAAAAAGATAGAGACAGAAGAGTAGAAAAAGATAGAGACAAGAGTAGAAAATGAAGACAGAAGAGTAGAAAAAGATAGAGAGGGGAGAGTAGAAAAAGATAGAAACAGTAGAAAAAGATAGAGACAGGAGTAGAAAATATAGAGACGGGAGAGTAGAAAAATAGAGACAGGAGAGTACAAAAAATAGAGACAGGAGAGTAGAAAAAAAGACAGGAGTAAAAAAAATAAAGACAAGAGAGTAGAAAAAGATAGAGACAGGAGAGTAAAAAAAAGACAGACAGGAATAGAAAAATATAGAGACAGAAGAGTAGAAAAATATAGAGACAGGACACTATTTTATGGATTCATTGTTCTTGATGGTCGTTAGGAATCGTGTGTTCTGAGAGGGGGAACCACGTATTGGTTTAACAGTCTCCAGCAAATGGATGAAGCTCAATTAGGACAACAATAAAGGCACAACAGTAAAGCTTACATTAATGTTTATGCTTTCCTATGCATGTGTCGTCATTCCTTTTATCGGGTTTCTAGTATCTTGACGTCCCCAATGTATATATGGACTTAAGAGCAAGGAGAAGGATGAACGAGGAGACATTAACTCATAGGTGGGAATGCCTAATTGCCAGCTGAGGGTCAGTATGCACTTATAATTATGATCTGATGAGGATAAGAGAGATACGATCGGAGTCCTTAACGAGGAGTCAACCCTTTTGAAAAGCCTTTAAACAAATCATGACTATAAGGTGGAATTTACGACCCCCTCCCCCAGTAAGAATCCCTCCTCCTTCCCTCCTATTTCTTTCCTTCTCTTCTGACTACATTATAAATGCAAGGTATCACGGTTGTTTGTCTGTGCGAAAGCTTGTCATAGTAATTTCTAGGATTACAAGAACCCCCCAACCATCACCATCACCATCACCACCAAGTCACCACACCCTTTGGCGCAGCAACATGTCCCTGCACACCCCCACACAACAACAAACCTACACACACACACACACACACACACACACACACACACACACCAGGCACACAGGTTTTGGGAGATCGTAACTTTACATAACTCTTGATAAGTTAAAGAGGGGACTGGTCCAAACATGGTCGTATATATTACATTTTTGTATTACTAAAGTGGCAGAGACCAGGTCGACCAATTATCATTGTGGTTGTTTTTCGAGAAGCGGAGGTGGGTATGTGGGGGATGGTGGCAGATTTATAGGTGCGCTTGTTTTGAAGGCGTGGAGGAACCTCGGATTGATATGTGACGGGTCGTGTCCACCCGCGGAGCCACAGGGCCGGGACGGGAGCTAGGGGTTCTGTCGAGGTCTTGGGTGGGGGGAAGGAGGAGGAGGGGTTGGAGGAGGAGAGAGGGAGGAAGAAAGAGGACCAGGAGCGGGTCGGAAGAAGGAAGAGAGACAGCGGAGAAGCACGAGGATGGAAAAAGGGGGAAGAAGATATGGTGAGAGAGAGAGAGAGAGAGAGAGAGAGAGAGAGAGAGAGAGAGAGAGAGAGAGAGAGAGAGAGAGAGAGATGAAGGGGAAGAGAGGCAGAGACGGAGAAAGGAGGGAGAAAGAAGAAGAAACGAAGGCAATAAAAGAAATAGGCGAAAAAGACAAACACGAAAGGAGGAAGAGGAATAAAAAAATTAATAGAAAAATACCACAACGGAGACGAAAACTCAGGAACCCTACAAGAATGGCGAGAAAAGATTTCCTCTCACTAAACACGATGCACCAAACTATTGCGTCCAGCAGCTAACTGCCACGGTGTACCATGAGATCCCTCTATAGCATGTAACTATGGCAGAAAGAGATGGGATGCACATGCGACACTTACTACCCCATACTTTCACAACCTGTCCCACATTATTTACATCGTCGGATGGCAACATGAGCAAATATCAGACAGAAATATCTAATGTGATGCCCTGTTTTGGTTACCACACATGTTAAGCTATCTTAGTGACCAGCAAGGAATATAAAGGTCTTTCACACATTCAAAGTCCACTGTAATCCAATATGGCGTATGAAAGACTATTATGTTATTTCAAGATTTGTCTTAGGTATATGTTATCAACTGTATCTCTTATCTCTAACTCTGTCCTCTTTAACATGAGGTGGATCAAGTTCATCATGAGCTCCTACACACACGTCTTCAGCAGATGTGGCGCAGCGTCACGAGAGTGGGGGAAAAAGATAAATAAGGTCTTCTACAAAGAGATCCTTTTCGTCACCCTTGATCAGTCGACGGGTGAGGCTAACAACTCCATTCCACAACCAGACACAAAACTCCTCTACTACCCATAATTCTTCATTAGTTTTTCCCCTCACAACTCTTATCTTATATTGACTTACTCTTCCAGATTTTTCCCCTCACACTCTTCTCTGATATCAACTTCACCTTCGAATTTCCAGCCACTGGATCTGTCCATCTCTTTCATATGAACTTCCATTCCTCAGCTTCCTCCTCCTTCTCCTCCTCCTCCTCCTCCTCGTCCCTTATCCATCCACCATACTCTTACTTTTCACCTGACATGTGTCCTACGTGACCATACCATCTTGATAAGATTTCACCTCCGCGCCCTTGTAAGGCCTTTACACCATGTGGGTTATTTTGACATCTTTATTCCTTGTCTGTTCTCTCCTGTATAAATCAAGTCATCCGTCTCTCCTGCCCTCATTTTCCTTACCAGTCTTGTACTAAGATACAGAGGTTGCAGACTGGGGTTTCCAGCTCATTTGGGCATAGCCAATTACTCGTTAAAGTCTCTGTTCCTTTTTCACACGTCGTATAATACGCATCTTCGACACGGTCACTTCTCTATCCGTCTGTCTCATGCATCATCACCAATGCTAAGACGACTTATCCTGCCGATATCTACTCTACTTTCATACACTCAAAACAATAATTTGTTTCCCATCATCGTCTCATACGCGATTATATTTTTCATGCTACCACACACACACTTCTCTCGTATCTATCTATCTATCTGCTGTCTTATTCTCAAAGCTTTCGCTGCCTTATTTAACACACCCAACCGCCCACACCCTCTGCTTTCACATTTTTTTTCAGTTGCATTCTCGTGGTTTTGGCCTTCAAGACAAACAAAGTGGCTGCGATTTCTCTGTAGATAACGAGATTACCTCATTTAGTTATACACACAAACACACACACATACACACACACACACACACACACACACACACACACACACATATATATATATATATATATATATATATATATATATATATATATATACTGTTTCTGTGTAATGAGTCAGATTATCATATCTCTTCTCTCTTGACTTAAAGCATCAAACGGTGATAGTTCGAGAGAAAGAGAGAGAGAGAGAGAAACTTTCCTCGTCTAACCACCCTGATACAAAAAGAAAAAGAAAGAAAAGACACCGAGCGAGAAGGAAGAGTTTCCATTATCATATAACTGAAACCGAAATATCCATAACTCACACATCTCCAGCGAAGCCCGAACCCCCTGATATCAGGAGGAGTCTCGCCTCTGCTATCTGTGAACCTTCCAGCACGGGCCGGCCATTCCTCCGGCTCTGGCGCCCTGGAAATTGCCACGTCCTTATCTGGAATACGTTTACATCGAGGTCTGTCGGGGTCTCTATCAGCCATTCTCTCTCTCTCTCTCTCTCTCTCTCTCTCTCTCTCTCTCTCTCTCTCTCTCTCTCTCTCTCTCTCTCTCTCTCTCTCCCTCCTCCCAGGATTTGCTATTCCCTTATCTAGGTCACCTCTTTTTCCTCCCCACTTATAAGCGAACGAAGTTTTATCAAACCCCCGGCTTCGCCTCCTCTCGGAGATCAACGCCCTTCCCCTAACGCACAGCACTCCACAGCAAGGCTGCAAATGGATTCTACTGTGTCGGTTTCCCTGTTGGGATAGTGTGAGGAGTTTATGAGGTAAGGAGTTGATTATTCTTGAAGAGATGCTTCGTAAATACTGCCTGCTTTGTGAGCGTTACTCATAATTATATATCTGTGAGGTTTGTGTATGTGTAATTCACTATTTTTACGGCGCGTTGAAGGAGTTCTAAACTTGTGGGATCCCATGTTTGCTCACGTTTATGTAGGCTCTCTTTTAAAAGTGCATATGTATGTGTTTATGTACTTTGAGCCAAAAAAAGAAAAAAAAAATTAAACTTCTAAACCGATAAAAAAAATATGTGAAAACTAGTTTTTGTACGTCGAAAACGTTCCCTGACCACGACTTGGGGGACCTGCACATGATACTCCATTGCGGTCATAAACCATAAGGTCACAGGTCGCAAACTGAAGGCCCCCCCCGACACCACAGGTTAAAGACAGTAGGACACAAACCCATACGTCACAATAGTATCGTGTCGCAAGGCGCAACGTATGGACCACGACCCTCAAAGTTAGGCCACAGGGGAAAGGTTAGGGGTCGAAGGTCGTAAATTATGGGGTAGATAATTGTGATCAAGGGTTATTATAAGGGATATCTAAGCTACGAATCGCAGACTAAAAGCCGACAGGTCTTAAGAAGCAGGTCATCAAATTGCAGGTCATGATTCACGGGTCAAAACCAGCCACTCGCAGCCTGAAGATCACGGGTCATCACAGGGCAGGTGTCAGCTGCATATCATAACTCACGTGACCTTTGCCACCAATCTTGGACCAACGAGGAACTCAACAGCTGACGACTCCGAACTTCACGACGCCTCCAGCTGATAACTTCTTAGCTGACGACTCTTCCGTTAACGACTCCACAGCTGACGATTTCTCAGCTAACGACCTCTAAGCCAGTGACTCTACGGCTGACGACTTCTCAGCTATCAACGTCCTAGCTGACTAGCTGATTCTCCTCCAGCTAATGCCTCTCCAGGCGGCAGCTCCACAGATGACGACTTCTTAGCTGCTACTTTCATGGCAGATGATTTCTTCGATTGAAAAATCTCCAGCTGATGACTTCGAATCCCGAGCTGATGTATATTTAGCTGACGCCATCTCAACTGATGCCTCTGAAGCACCGTGATGCCGGAGCTGACAAAGTCTCCCGAACAGACAAACTCATCAGCTGACAAATAGCTGACGACTCAGCTAAGAACATGCGAGGAAACGACTCCTTAGCTGACGACTCCCAGGCAAGCTACAAGGGCACTCCCACACTGACGACGTCTCAACACCAAGCAAGCCGCCACGTCCACATACATGAATAATTATTCTGGGAGAGTGCAATGAGCTCTCTTGGCCAGTCACGGAAACATACAGACATCACTCATACACACACCTTGAAGGAGCGTGTATAAAAAGAGCAGTAACAATTCACGGATGTATCTAAGTAACCAAAGATACTCCGATGTCCATCACGATGTAGGGATGTAGGGGAGGACGTCGAGAGGAAAAAAAAGGAAAGAGAAAACAAGAACCCATTTGATGCCACCCCTTAAATTTTCGGAGATAATCGACTTTGCGTGTGCGTCCGGTGACTCAGTGGGGAGGATATATGGGAACAAAGGAGTAGCACTTTTCAGCGACGTCAGAAAAGTTTCACAACGAGAGAGAGAGAGAGAGAGAGAGAGAGAGAGAGAGAGAGAGAGAGAGAGAGAGAGAGAGAGAGAGAGAGAGAGAGAGAAGCTCTCCTTCTCCTTCCTCCCCCCAACTTCTCGTTGGCCATAGAACGTGCTGCACGTTAAAGCAGCTCACAATACTGCGCTTCCAGAGACCGAACGTGACGCTGGGGTTCGTTGCATTCCTAACCCCAAACCTTTATAGTCACATGTAATATGATCCATCCCTACCCTCCTCCCTCCTCTTCTATGGGGGCCCCGGCAAACCTCTTACTTAACCAGACCTTTGGCCCCGGTTATTCATGAGTCTCCTGAGGGATGGTGGACAAAGGAATGGATAGAGGATATATATAGGAGATTCAGAGACGCCAGCCGGGTCAGAAGGGGTTACTTGGCGAGCTTTATATGGAGGAGATGGTTAAATCACGTCACCCACGTCCATTGTGCCCCTGCCTGATGTACACAGAGGCAATGGACACGGCAGAGAGGTGGGGGGGGGGGGGGGGGGGTTTAGGAGGAAGGGGGTGGTGGTGGTGCTAGTGGTGGGGTGGTATCTACGGCCTCGCCAGCTGCGACGTAGAGGAACTGTGAGTCTTCAGATGAGGTGAAGATATTACCTGTCCCATTCTCCTTTATGAGTAGTTGCTGTGTGGGTGGCAGAGTGCACGGCATGTGACCTCACCTTTTGAGACACGCGGTCTGTACGAGTGGGATCATTAATAACCATTAGTAACCTTCTCTAAGAGGATTTTCCTCGGTTTTTTTTTTTTTTTTTTTTTAAGCAGACTGGGCTTAGTGGAAACACATACAGGCGCTGTACAATGTGGTGGTCGTGGACAAACCCCTTCGCGACCTCACATCCTAAGCGGCGAGAGAGAGAGAGAGAGAGAGAGAGAGAGAGAGAGAGAGAGAGAGAGAGAGAGAGAGAGAGAGAGAGAGAGAGAGAGAGAGAGAGAGAGAGAGAGAGTGTCAGCCAGCAAAGACTGATCCTGCGCGATGTGCAATTACTCACAAATGCGAAGGAAAAAGAAAACACAGAACTGAATGCAAATCTTACTGCAATGGCAATATGCATATCATTATTTGTATGCAAGATTAAGCACCAAGAGGAATACATATGGCTGCCTAGTTCTTTCACAATTCATTTGCCGGAGATTCAAGGTTTTGAACCCTAAGACGTGGCTCCACGATCGAAATATTCGGGATAGGGCAGAGGTTAACCCTCCATAACAGCTTCAAGGCACCGATCCTCTATCAAATAAGGCCTTAAACCTTTAATGATGTATAAGAGACTTCAAAACACTCTGGAAAAGGCTTTGATTATATGAAAAAACGTCAATAGTTTCGGTCATCTAATAAAAGTTTATAGCCTGTGTAAATCACATCTGTAGCATCAAAACATCTCTCTCTCTCTCTCTCTCTCTCTCTCTCTCTCTCTCTCTCTCTCTCTCTCTCTCTCTCCTAATATCCACACAGGTCGGGGGCCGTCCAGATTTTAATTTCAGCAGTTTAGTCCTCCTTCCCAATTAACGTAATAAATATACAAATCGTTCCTGAAGATACCGAGCCACAGAGCACGCCTCCTACCCACACACACGGTACCTGTTTATGGCAAAGTTGATAATCTAAACAGCCCTTGCGACTCTCCGCGATGTCATTATCAACAACAAAATTAATGTGTGATGATGATACAGTTGATCACCCACCCCAACTCGCCCCACCTGATTAGCCCTGTTGGAGGAGAGCGAAGGAGGTGTGAGGGGTGCCCGCGTTTGCCCTCGTGCCGGGTGGGTCACCTCGCTGCCTTACACGTCCCGGGGATGAAAGTCTTTATCTGTCTATCTCTCTGACCCTCACCACCGACTCTCATGGCCCGCAGCAGCCTTGACTTGCACCCTTCTTGCCTACCACTGCTCTCCTGCTCCTCGCCTCACTCGAGGACTCCCCGTCTCTCTCTCTCTCTCTCTCTCTCTCTCTCTCTCACCTCGACCTCCAGCTCCGCCTTCAGACTCTCCCCGCGGCTTCAAGCTCAACGCCTTCTAACTCGACCTTCGGCTTCACCTTCAAGCTCGACCTTGGGCATCACCTTCAGGCACCTCCCCCATGAATATATCCTGAACACCAACAAATCCTGACACTGACCTCCAACTTTGGCCTACTGTCTCGCCTTTTCCTCCTTTTCCTTCACCAAGAGTTCTATTGCAACATCTTCTTACGTGCGTTTCGAGAAATTAGTCTGGTTGGTTAAGCTGCCCCTTCTGTTCCATGATCCGTACCAAAGGAAGACTTAAAAAAAAAATTACGTCTTCAATTTCCAGTCACGGGTCGTCCTGACCACACAGTGCACGAAATCATCTCGGCATTCCTCCTGACCATCGCTACTCCTCATCTCATAAAACAGTAACGCTATGTTATACTTGTACGCTGCCAGCTGTACACCGACACTGGGCTGGTGGAGGAGGAGGAGGACGACGACTTCTTTCTGGTGCTGAAGACCGTAGGGTGTTCGGACCAGCCAGCCCACCAGGGCCGGGCGGTGCAGCCCCTATCCACCGATAGCTCCAGTAGGGCGACTCGATCGTCCAGATGGCACTAGAGTACTGCGAGATTCAGTATACCAAGCCACAAGATATGGCGACCGTACGATTCATTTTATCGTTTCGTGTGTGTGTGTGTGTGTGTGTGTGTGTGTGTGGAGGATGCTCCCTCACCCTGAACCACATCCATGACGATATCAACGTGGCAAGACTTTTGTACCAAAACACCGTATCACTATGTAATACGTCGCCACAACAGACGACAGCGAGAGGACGGAGAGATCGGGTTCGTCTTCAAATCCCGCTAGAGCTCTCACACTGTATATACAGTGGTAAGTCTGAATCAACCCCATGATGACGTTATCATCCCCATCTCTCTCTCTCTCTCTCTCTCTCTCTCTCTCTCTCTCTCTCTCTCTCTCTCTCTCTCTCTCTCTCTCTCTTTCTCAGCAGTTGGACGCTAATGTTGTCCCATGGAGGCATGTTATCATCCTCATCTCTCGGCCCTCTCTCTCTCTCTCTCTCTCTCTCTCTCTCTCTCTATATATATATATATATATATATATATATATATATATATATATATATATATATATATATATATATATCTTAACTAATTTCTTAAACTATAGGCAGTGCAGCAAAGAACAATTATATTTTGATTCCATCCTTACGTAACAAATCATAAGAAGACTGTTAACAGAACGTCTTGAATTACTTAAAGGATTTAAAAATGTCGATATTGAAAACTTCTTTACTTTCGCACCAGTGCCACCAACGGGAGGAATGGACTGTAACTTCACTGAGTAAATCTAGATTCCACAAAATATTTCTTTGCCAGTGTCATTATCGACTCATGGAATAAGTTCTCCACAATATGTTGTCCAGAGCAATACACCTCCCACTTTCCGGTACTGAATCATTCTTGTAACTAATCATTATAACACAGTGGTATATCATACTGCCTTCTCAACCACTGGTGTCGACTTGGACACGCGGCGGTAACGTATCAGCATGGACTAATCTGCGTAGCCTGCTTTAAGGGAACTGGATAATATTGTATAATCCTTCCTCGTCAAGAGTAATATGTATGTGGTAAGACGCAAGACTGGTTGTCGAAGTTTAGCACTACCTTTTATATAAAAAAGAATACAAGGAATACATGTCATTGGTGATGGGTTTGATGAAATGCACATTAACTATCACATCTGACTTTCCTACAAAAATTTCCTTCATGTATGTGCGTTGCCGGAGGGAGGAGAGGGTGGGGGAAAGAGAAAGAGAGAGAGAGAGAGAGAGAGAGAGAGAGAGAGAGAGAGAGAGAGAGAGAGGCTTTTGCTTTGTTACCCCTTTCTTTTATTGCTTTTAAGAGGACCACATCTTTCTCAGTAGTGTTAAGGCCAGACCACTTCGCTTGGACGATGAGGACTGTGCATCCATGTAATTCTCTCTCTCTCTCTCTCTCTCTCTCTCTCTCTCTCTCTCTTACATATGTATATCTGCTGTCTATCTCCAGTTGTCTCTCTAAATTTCGTACTCTGTTGCTTTTGTCTGCTGTTCACAGGATCTTTTTCTTTTCCACCTCCGTCCTCTTCCTCTCTGCCAATCAACCATCTCTGCTGATTATGTCTTTCCTCTTGCTGAATACAAAATGTCGACTCTGTCTCTCCTACACGCCATCTCATCAACCTCATTTTTTTCCATCTCCTTCTACGCTCTGATTGGCTACAAACTTTGCCCCCTGAGGATTTTCTTCCACCTGTTTCCTCGCTCGGGCACTCGTCGGTACCTGTCTGTCTTCCTCCCACTTTCTGCTGCTCGCTGCAATGGTGGGGTCTCGCCCTCGTCCGCTCCTCTGGTTAACTCCGCAATCTGCCGCCTCATCTGAGGTGTGCAGTCGACCATGGTCACCATCCATCCAGACTGTCCGTTTACCACCCTCTTTGCGCGGCTATAGCACTTCTTAACTGTTATTTATAATCTGGTTTTTATCTCTCTCTCTCTCTCTCTCTCTCTCTCTCTCTCTCTCTCTCTCTCTCTCTCTCTCTCTCACACACACACACACACACACACACACACACACACCCACACTCGTTTCTCTGATTTTCAACCGTGCGTGTACTTTTTTCGTGTGTGTGTGTGAGTGCGTCTATGTTTCTCTGTTCGACTCTCTCTCTCTCTCTCTCTCTCTCTCTCTCTCTCTCTCTCTCTCTCTCTCTCTCTCGTCCTCCCTCCTCCAGCGGCGAGCGCCACGCACAAGCCCTGCCTTTTGGCTAAGATCTCGTCGCAAACATCTATAAGTAAGTAAGTTCTCCCTTATTCCTCTACATTTTCGTTACTCCTTCCGAGGGCCAAAGCTTTAATCTGAACTCTCAGCACTCGATATTCTGTGGCATTAGGCCATTCCTCTAATCTTGTGGGGAAAAAAAGAAATATGAGTGACTTTGGTATTTCTATTCTAAAGCCAGTAACCCCAGGCGGACCCGTGAAACAAATGCAAGTAATACGATCATAACCCATGACGCAAAGGTGATAAAAGGTTGAGGAGTATATGGAGAGAGAGGAAATTCTTACAGCTGTCGGCAATTGGGTCAAAAGCTAGATTTTTTAAAGTCATTAACACAGTAACAATACTAAGACTACTAAATCATTCTCATGTGCTGGGCGACCATGCTGCAGACGATACACATAAAGTTATAGCAGGAAGAAATTCCAGGACAGAGATGAAAGGATCATAACCTGTTACCCTCGAGCTAAAGGATCAGAATCCATTCCCCAGAAGCTAACGTATCAAAACCTATTCCCCAAAAATCTATTGGACCACAATCTATCAAACCCTAGAGCTAAAGAGGAGAATGTCTCCGAGAACTGCAGTGACATTAACTAAGAACATTAGTTATGGCTATGTAGGCTGTGAAGGGAGGAACAGATTTGATGAAGGATACGACTGACGAATGAACAAGTAAACTTGAGTACTGAACACTAGTGGTATCTAAGGATACCCCTTGAATATAGGGCAATAACTTGTTCCTTGTTAGGTGTCTCATCGGTATGAGGAACGGAGTAAACAACATATTTTCCATGGAAGCAAACGCGATTGATCAGAGAGAAGTAATCTACTGGGATAGAAGGTTATTGGTTAAATGTATGGACTGTACCTCAATACACCTGGTGCGGAGCTTTTCGGCAGAGTGCAAGGAACACGTGAGATATGAAAGCGACTGAAACTATTTCCCTTCACTAATGTAAAGACTCCTTGACGGCGTTAAATGTTTGCTTACGCTCAAGGGAAATTGACGTCATCGCTCAAGACACACTGGGATGCATTAACAAGAACCAGTGAGTTTTAAAACCTAGGATGAAAAAGTTCCAGACGAAACGTAACGGAAATTCTCCTTTTAAAACACGACCTTTGGTTGGTCAACACCTTTATTTACCTCACCCCATACTAACTGTAAGGGGCGTAGTGAGCACCACAGGGTTGGGTCAGCACCCATACATATATCCATATATATATGGACAGTAAAACTGATATATGGGGCAAGATACGGGGGTAAAGAAAGGGCTCCAGTGGATTACTGATCACTGGAATAGGCTGCCTGCTATTATCATAAATGCCAAAACAATAGATTCATTTAAGGATGAAAGTAGATAATTATTTCTTGTCCGTAAGGTATCGTTAACCTGAGAGATATAGATAGAAATCAGCAATACTTTCAGCAGGTAATCTCGTTAAAGGCTAATGGGTCTTCTCTTACGAGTTTGAGCCATCTGGTCTCTCTCTCTCTCTCTCTCTCTCTCTCTCTCTCTCTCTCTCTCTCTCTCTCTCTCTCTCTCTCTCATTCTCTCTCTCTAGATATTCAAAAAGCACTCGATGAAATACGACTCCCCCTGCTATATATAAATCAATATCCCAAGGTGCACATAAACTAAAGACTGGCTCACCAATGGAAGCTATGCGTAGTTTTAAATGTTGATGCATTTGATTGGGTGAGCAGGACAAGTGGGCTTCAAATCCAAGATCCCAAAATTTGCGTAAAATACATAATACAACACAATAAGTTAGCCAGGGTGGGAAGCAATTCAAAGTGGTCCTGAAAACCCAGCAGGATGGTTCAGAGAAATGGTGAATGAAATTATACTTGGCCAAATGTAAAGTTATGAACTTTGAAGATAAGAATACTAAACTTGATAATAATACTTTCAGAGATCTGATGTCCAAAGTCAATGAAGATAGGGATCTTGGCGTCGCTATGATATACACTCTGAAGGATACTAAATATAGTACAAAACCAAGCAATAAAGCAATAAAGTTAACAGAAAAGTATGTTTTATAGCTTGGACACAGAACAATAAAAGACTATATCTATCATAACTCTTTTCATCATGTGAATATTGCCACACTTTCTTAACATGCTACCCAGTTCTGGGCTCCACATTATCAAAAAGGACAAAGAAAAGTTTGAAAATAGTACAAAGAATAGCTACCAAACCAATTCCAAGAAACTAACCTTGTGAACTGAGGATAAGGAGAATAAACCTCTTCTCTATCAGGAAGCGCTGCTTGCACAGGCTCAGGTTTGACGCAGGTTCTGAAAATGATGAATGAATTCAACGCTAATCAATCATGAAGACCTTTTAGAGATAAAACTAAAAGCTAAAAGATATAACATCAAGGTGAGGAGCAGTCTATTTGTGTAAAGAAAGGATGAACGATGCAACAAGTCACCATCAAGGAGCGTTAAATGCAAAGACAATGAATGCCTTTACAAAATCCGGTAAGATAAATATTTCATTGGGTCGAGTGACGGAGAAACATGTAGTTTTCAACGTCTCAGATCTGCTTTGTGAGCCGGAACAAGTGACGCATACTTGACGCTGTGTACTCACAGAACAACAGGTGACTGATGCCTGGACGAAGAGATGATTATGCTTACTAAATATTCGTCAGAAATCGTTCTCAGATCATCTCTCTCTCTCTCTCTCTCTCTCTCTCTCTCTCTCTCTCTCTCTCTCTCTCTCTCTCTCTCTCTCTCTCTCTCTCCTTTTAGTTGATCACGCTCTCAAAATATTCACGTCAAAAATTATATCCAGATCTCTCTCTCTCTCTCTCTCTCTCTCTCTCTCTCTCTCTCTCTCTCTCTCTCTCTCCTTCGTAGCTCCATCGACTTCTCAATCTTTAGTTTCATTCATATTTGTCCAGCATTCCTTAACAGCGACTAAATGATGACTTGAACTTTAACCTGAACCTCGTTTGATTTTTGTTTTTATTTCTGTGTGGCTGTTTCCCA
>NC_092242.1:15708498-15750998 GCF_036320965.1 Panulirus ornatus | reverse complement strand
ACCTCGACCGCTGCAATAGCCAATTATCTTCTTTTTTCGGAGGTTTGTTGCATTACGTGGTCTAGGGAAGTACACCGAAGCTGTGAGATGAAGACTTTTTATTTTTTTTTTTATTGAATCATGAGGCGACTGCAGTGTGTGGTCGCACATCCCAAGGGTTTGTCTGTCCTCCATCAGCTGGTCGGTCCTTTCACCATTAAGTACCTTCGTATGTGTGTGTGCGTGTGTGTGTGTGTGTGTGTGTGTGTGTGTGTGTGTGTGTGTGTGTGTGTGTGTGTGTGCGTGTGTGTGTGTGTGTGTTACGAGAAGAGAGTTTTACACTTGTGTTGCCCCGTCTCTTACCCTCACATAAATGTACTGCGTTTTCACCTTTATGTGTACAGACACACACATACACACACACACACACACACACACACACACACACACACGCGCGCGCGCGCGCGCGCGATCCTTGGCTAGGCACCCATTTATCGACCGACCTGGTGGGCTGTGGTTAACCTGGTTAGCTGTGGGACAAATGTTTCGACCAGAATTCCAACCCAGGCGTGAACTCATAGTTAGCGACGCTAACCACTACATCACGGAAGTTATTTTCTCAACGTTCTGTAACAAACATTTAAAAGCCTAATGAATTAAAAATGATACTGTGATGCATCCTACATCTGGGAACAGTTTACTGAAGCGGTACCCCCACGTGATCAATCAATGCCTTGTAACTTCATGTTTTTTCCCTTCATCTGTTATCTTTCTAATGCAACCTTGTCAGTAGCTTAATTTCAGGCGCAGTGTTCGATCCGGAATTTTTGTGTTTTGTAATTGGCCTTAAAGCTAACTGCCAGAAGAATGTTAATGACGGAACGATTGTCTTCCTGCGAAATCTGTAATGAACAATGTAGGCATTAACGATGGTACGCTAATTAATTGACCAGGTGAGCAATGATATGAAATCTTACCAAGTACTATAGTACCAAGACGGATCGTGTTGTGTGTGTGTGTGTGTGTGTGTGTGTGTGTGTGTGTGTGTGCAATTATCTACTTGTACTGTACGAGGAGGGAGCTTTATACTCGTTGAGACTGACCTCTTGAACATTCTCTAATACCATAAAACCTCCCGATTGTCTGTATGCGGTCTGCATTCGCCATGCCTCCAGTCATTTTATCCTCTTCGTCCACCAAGTGCCAGTATCCCCGTTCAAAAGCAGGCAGCCGGAGGAGAAGGACGAACTTCCATGAGTGAGTTCACATGAGCCAACTGGCCGCGAAATTGTATAGTTAGAGAGAAGAGGATTAAAGTTTAAAACAGATCCAGAGTGAAAAAAGTTTCATGACTATCTCAGATATGGCCATGATGGGTACTACTTTAAAGACAAGAAGTATAGAATCAATTGGAGAGTGTATGGTGTATGTGGGGGGAAAAAATGGAATCGTGGGACAGACCTTGTACCTTAGTTTTAATGAGAGAGGAAGTAAGACAAGCAATCCTAACTTGTGGGGTGTCGGATGGTTTCGGGCATCACTTTATCTTATCGTTCCTTAAGTCGGGACGGCAGTGCTACCCTGGAGCACTTAATGTATGTACAGTGATGGATATGACCTCTCTTTTGCCTTACGAGCTACAGCTGAATATGATGTCAGGAAAATAAAAGTCCCTCATATTTCCCGATCGAAGCCAACATTCATAGAGGACTTTTCCACTTCTATAAGAGTTTAATATTGTCAGATGATAACGGATGATACAGTTACTTTGCGTTTTGTGAGTCGTTTTTTTTTTTCCTTTTCTTTTATTGACGCTACTTACGACATCACCAAGCGTATAACTTACGCCTTGTGAAGATCACGACAGATGCCGCACATGCGTAAAGGACCAGGCTTGTTTATACGAGTCCCCTTTTTCACGAAAACCACAATAAACATCCCTACCTGAGTCACTAGAGATCATCTAATAATTACAGAAGGAACTAGTCCCGACGTCCTGGATACTAGGAATGTCTAATGCATGAGGAATGAAGCCTGGCAGAGTGCCACACGTCGCAGCACCAAGAAGAACTTCCGCGTCTCGCCTCAACATGAAGTCGATGCCTCTTGGGAACAGACCCCCTTCAAGAGGTGGAAGGCAGCGGATGTCCCCTCCGAGGAGGCCAGAGCTATGTACGTGTGTGTGTGTGTGTGTGTGTGTGTGTGTGTGTGTGTGTGTGTGTGTGTGTGTGTGATTAGGTCCAAAGGTCGTCTTCCTCTCACCATGACCATTTGTACCGACATGCCTTCCTACAGACACATATAAATATGTAGCCATGAGTGGCGTGTTGAGCAGGTGAATACTTATGCATGTGAGTGTCTCTCCCACAAAGACAGACAGTAAAAGATACACGCATGAACCCTTGAGGAGACTCCCACACACAGACACGTACTGGCAACACATTACTTACACATTCACTTATACATAAATCATAAATGCATATATTTAATATATATATATATATATATATATATATATATATATATATATATATATATATATATATATATTGGAAAGGATCACAATTTTCCGCGTGATCAAGTATATTCCTATGAGTCCACGGGAAAAATGAAACACGATAAGTTCCCAAGTGCACTTTCGTGTAATAATCACATCATCATGGGAGACACAAAAGAGAAATATAACAGTCAGTTGATATACAAGGAAGAGACGTAGCTAGGACGCCATTTGGTAAACATGCGATTCAATCGCATGTGTGTGTGTGTGTGTGTGTGTGTGTGTGTGTGTGTGTGTGTGTGTGTACGTCACCTTACCTTCCTGCTCCAGGAATCCCTGCGATAAGAAGCCAGCCACATCCACAGGCAGGAGCGCAGATCATTAAGTGTGATGTTGTGTGTGCGTCTATGTTAGCAGAGTGAGAGGGCAACTGAGTAATAAATGTTCAGTGTCTTCATTGTGGAAGCTTCGTCGTGGGTATGAGGAGTCTTGTGATATGTTGAAATGGTCTTCGTACCGTTAGGGTACTGGGTGGGGTCGAGAGTGTGATTGGGAAAAAAGTATTTCGTATATGTCTGGAGAGTGTAGTGAATGACCATCTCCTACTGCTAGGTGTAGTTGTGTGTGTGTGTGTGTGTGTGTGTGTGTGTGTGTGTGTGTGTGTGTGTGTGTGTGTGAACATATCTTTCTGTTTCAGCCATCATTCATCTCTTCCCCTTCAATACATCTACAAGAGAAAAGAACAGGCACACTGAAGAGGTAGATTACGATAGATCAAATGGCCACTAAACCCAAGTAATATAAGTTCTTCGCTGACCAAACACCTCGCTATGATAGCGGCAACTAAGAGCTTAAGCTGCTGGTTAGAACGCCCAAATAAGTCTCGAGTTTTCTCCGATAGCATCAGTCGATTTAGCAACGTATTATCCTCAAATGGAGGTCACATTCACTCAGTCCGTCGCCGTGTAAAGTTCAGTGGGATATCTGTTTTCCGTGCAGCGAGGATGAGGAACGTGAGATGGTTTTTACGACGGATTATTTCCCTAGATGTATTGATAGTGAACGTGTGTTGAATGGCAGTTATAGCTGTTAGATGATTTGTCTGCTTGCTGGGTTCGTTTTACTCATGCTTTCTCCACCCCAGAGAATTCAGTTGGTTTGGAAGCACACAGCGAGCACCGAGAGTGTCTGAACACTGGGTTGAACAGGGAGGACTGCTATACGTGTGCTTTGTTCCTGAAGTCCTTATCCTGAGTATTTTACTTGAGGTTTTTGTTCTTCAAGTCCTCCTCCGTATGAGGGCGCGACCCTTGAGCACGATATCAAGTCCCTTCGGTATGATGGCCTGGTCTCTGATCTAATCCTCAGAGGTCTGTCACAGGCCATCATACCCGAGATCGCCGTGCTCTAGGGTTGTACCGTCAAGCATAAGAGGATGACATCCAAAGCTTGATCTATTGGTGCAGATGTGTAGCAAGTGCAGGTCCGACCAGCTAGCTTACTGATTACAGGCAGTACTTGGTACGGAGTCTGTGTCAGATAAGAAAGAAAGGCTGCGTCAGGGTCCAGAAAGGATTGTCGCTTTGGCTAGCGGGCTTTGGTAAGAGGTGGAGAGCTTTCGTGTCTGGCATGTATTACAATTATGCCAAAGTGAAGCGTCACCTCTGGCGAGGCTGCATCGTCGGCAGTACAGACTCATCACAGAACTCCCCACTCCAAAGGAATCCGACATTTCCCGGATACTCTAAAGAGTGAAGCGCTCGAGCTCCACGAACGCTTCATGAATTTGTTTCCAGTGGGAAGGGGATCGGATGACAGCCAGCAAGTACGGACCTATACATATGTATATTTGTGTATGTATACGTGTGTGTATATAATATATATATATATATATATATATATATATATATATATATATATATATATAAATATATATATATAATATATATATATACGCGTGCGTGCGTATATGAATATATATGTATATGTGACCGGATGTGCCTATATTCGTCTTTCCTGGCGCTACGTTGCTCACAAGGTAAACGGCGACGGGTGATCATGTTGTGTGCCCCCGACAGTAGAAGTCAGATGCGGACATTTTCATCCGTCAGGTGATGACAGGCCCGCCCTCCTGGCTGGCCTGTGATCAGCGGTTCCTCGGGGACGTGGATGAGGTCTTTGTTAGCGCCTCTTGCCGCACGATCAGAATGACCAGCTCCTCCGTTCCATAAAGTTGAGGCCGCGTTATTACACGGGGCCAGAGGTGCGACGTGCAATCCCCATCATCGCCTTGGGTATCGGCAGGTTTACGCTGCGTGGGCGTGGAATTACCGGTTATGGTCGGACGATAGTGATTCGATAAACGCGTAACCAAACGATTGGTTCTAAAGAATGAGATTATTATAAACGCGACGCAGGGGTAAAAAAAAAAAAAAAAGCTCTGAATCTAGTAGAAAAAAGAAATTGGTTGACTGTGAGATGTGAACACGTTCCCTCTCCTGTAGCGGGAGTCGACGATGATGAAGACAACCGCGTCGGTCGATCGGCACCCCCGTCGATGTGTGGGGTGTGAGGGGGCGGGCGTGTGGCTCGAGAAGGCGTGGACTGGCAGGGTCCCTGCCTCACTAGATAGAATTCCCGGGGGAGGTGGTGAGACCCCAACGATGGCTGTTACTTTTATCTTTATTACCGAGATAAAGTTCTCTGGGGTCAAGTGGATGAAGAAAATTGCGAAGAGGCGTAAGCTCAACTTCATTTAACTAAAGGTCAAAAGACTGTGTGTGTGTGTGCGTGTGTGTGTGTGTGTATGTGTGTGTGAGTGTGTGTGTGTGTGTGTGTGTGTGACAGAACTCTGCCCTGGTCAGGAGAGAGAGAGAGGGAGGGGGGTAGGGGAGAGAGAGAGAGAGAGAGAGAGAGAGAGAGAGAGAGAGAGAGAGAGAGAGAGAGAGAGAGAGAGAGAGAGAGAGAGATCTGGTCGTCAGAATCTGCATCTGTCTCTAAAACAAACTTGTTGATCAGGGGTTATCGATGACCTAGGGACATGAGATGGTTCAATGTTTGAGAGAGTTCAGAAAGATTCGAATTTTCATCGGTGATCATCACCCGCGCTGTGAAATAATAGCAATAAGAACAGGAACTCCACAAATCATTCGATATTATGTTAATGTATAATCAGGAAGAGAAAGTAAACTTTCAGTATACCAATATGACCTTTCATGTTACCTCATGATCACACGAGTCTCCATCTGAGCAACTATTATTATATGTTAAAACTTTTCAAAGCATCAGTTTACTAACATAACCAAATATATATATATATATATATATATATATATATATATATATATATATATATATATATATATATATCGAGGCAGAAAAACGGACACTGACATGTATACCGATGGAAAATTTCAAATACCACTGTCCAGAAGATGAAGTAAATTTTATAATATTATTCGAGAACTTCAAAGCCAGTAAAGCCACTTACCTCCTAATTAAGAAGAGCTTAAGAAACTGATCCCTTAAAAGGCTGTCAATATAAGTTATCATTCCAACTGTAAGAACAAAGATTGCGCACTTGTACCTCCTGTGAACTATATTGTTAACACATCTCTAAGTGTGTCCAGACGCCTGACGATGTATTTTCAACACAGGTGGAAAGTGATTGCACCAAGATCATGAGAGAAATAACAGCTAGTACAAAACGCGACGATCCTCATGCGCTGCACAGATACCAACCCAATGCAAATCATGGACGTCATTAACATAACAGAACATATTTCCAGTGTAAACCTGTGTACTCAGGTGTACACAGAAATTCAAGCTTACACTGCGACTGCGCTGAAGTGTTTTATGTGCTGGTTTGACGTGCTGTGAGGTGGTAAAATGCGAGGGTTCTGCGGAGGGGTGGGTTTGCAGTCTGCTGGGGGTCGGGATGGGATGGTCAGTTTCTCTTTGCAGATGACACGGCTTTGGTGGTAGATTCGAGTGAGAAACTGTAAAAGCTGGTGTCTCGGTCTGGGAGCGTGGGAAAGGATGAAGTTGAGAGTTAATGTAAATAAATATCTCCACATTAGTTTGCTACGTGTCAAGAAACCACTATAAAAGCTGTTTTTCCTCTAATAAGTGATGTATCCACATTCTAGTTTCAAATAATTTGCATCGTTATATTCAGCAGCTTGTATGACGTCACGAGCCACCATGATTCAGATGTGTCAGTACTGCAGGAAGTGTAAAGTTAGCGGTCGGAACGGACCAACAGATACATTTCAAATTCTTTTGGCAGCTTTTTTTTTTATCGAGGTACTGGAAGGTCAGTACTTCAACTTGAGATTATAAATTTCTCCTTTTTATAATTTTTGTTTCTGCAACGACTATACAAGTGGAAGTTATTGTGGTGTCAATGTCCAACTTGATAACAGTTCTGCTCTCTTGTGGGTCTTTGGCCTTTTCTTGTGCCGAAGTGAAATTATTTATATATATTTATATATTTCTCCCTATTTTTTTTCATGCAGCAATCATCCGCTTTCTAACATTTTCTTTCCCATCGCATTTTGCTCTTATTCATAACTGGATAATGACCTTCCACTGTGATTATAACTCGATCAGTCAAAAGTGCAACAGCTAGGAGGCAGCTGCTGCACCTTCAACACCCACCGGACCAGGTGCGGCAGTGGAGAGAGAGAGAGAGAGAGAGAGAGAGAGAGAGAGAGAGAGAGAGAGAGAGAGAGAGAGAGAGAGAGAGAGAGAGAGGCCCTCATTAGCTGATTTTGTTTTCGTGTCTGTAACCAGATAAATGATATCTTTTCCACTTCGGTCTCTCCTGCGTATCATCCCTCGGGGATAAACTTTCCAGTTACGACTGTTGCTATTATTGTTTGGCATGATTTTTTTTTTTGTTGCTGCTGGCCTTTTTCCTTCTTCCTATTCTTCGTTATTTTTTCCCCTACGTCTTAACTTTCGTGCCACGATCATCAACGTCACCTAAACGCCTCTGGGACACTGTTGTCTGGTTAGAAAGAAAAGGCACCTCATCATCTGCCAACTATATTTTTTCCCCTCCATCTGGTACCAGAGCAAAATTATTTGTGAGCCTGTTTGCATTCGCCTGCGACGCCTAAGTCATCATGAAACACAATTTTGACTGTGCATGTACAAACATCAAATAATTTATGAAATTTATCCACTAATTTCCTCTCTCTTCTTCTTTTTCTTCATCATCATCTCCCATTCTCTGATTTCTATTCTCCTCATCTGTTAGTTAGACCTCAAGTGAAAATATTCTGGTCAACTGCTGCACTCCACACACACACACACACACACACACACACACACACACACACACACACACACACCTCCTGCCCTACGGGTTATGTTGCAAACTCCCAACAGAGTTTGAGAACCTCTGACGCTTCGGTATCTCTTCGATCAACTGTCCGACCCGAGCTGAGCACTGAGGGGATATCCCCCCCGAGACACACGAACTATCTAGCAACCTCCATATGTGTTGGTAAGACACGAGCAGGGAAGGTCTGCTAAGAAAAGAGGAGGAGAAGGAGGTTATGAGTGTTCTGTAGAACACCCTACTACGCACACGAGATCCTAACTCAGATCAGACTTGAAGTGGCCTCGATGCTGAGGGAAGTGATGCTAAACGTTCCATGTTGAAGAAAAGATTATGCTGACTCTTGCTTGTAAGTGATGGTGACATTGATGCTGATTCTGGCGTGTAACCTCTTTTGGTAGTGATATACGGAGAGGAAAATATCGTATTATTTTAAGGTTTCAAAAATAAGCTTAGCTTTTTTGGCTCATATATATATATATATATATATATATATATATATATATATATATATATATATATATATATATCGATACTAAAAGAGGAGGGAGCGGGGTGCTGGAAATCCTCCCCTCTCGTTTTTTTTTCTTTTTTCTTAATTTTCCAAAAGAAGGGACAGAGAAGGGGGCCAGGTGAGGATATTCCCTCTATTCCCTCAAAGGCCCAGTCCTCTGTTCTTAATGCTACTCGCTAATGCGGGAAATGGCGAATAGTTTGAAAGAAAGATATATATATATATATATATATATATATATATATATATATATATATATATATATATATATATATATATATATATATATATGATACCTACTCACAGTTCAAGCAGCCAGTGTTGGCCATTCCATTATGGACTTTGGGAAGGGACAGGATGTGAATTAGATGGCGTAGAACCAACGTTGTATTTATCTCTGAAGAGGAAGAAAAAAGTTGATCTAGTACATCATTCGATATCAGTATTATGAAATCCTGTTTAAAGTAACAATCTTTGCTGCGGGGTTTAATCAAAAGACTTTTGAAATTTTTATCCAGTGACTTCAGATGTTATTTTTTGCATCCCTAGTTTTTATACGGCGTTTTTCGTCAAAAAAAATAACCAATCAATTGGCCAAAGACAGCATCTTGTAGCTGTGGACACCATGTTGGTTTACTACTAACAATTTACGTTCCCTCGGAGAACATTTTGGGATTATCTTGTATCAAAGTTACCCTAACTCACCCAGGTAACCGAAGCCCGACGACCCGGATAGGTAATTTGGCGCGCACAACACCTCTCTCAACATCGGGGCAACATTGTGTTAGTTTCCACTCCTCGACCTCCGATAATTGGATGAGTCTTGAATTCAAAGGGGTCCTCTCTCTCTCTCTCTCTCTCTCTCTCTCTCTCTCTCTCTCTCTCTCTCTCTCTCTCTCTCTCTGGACTCGCCTCCTTAATGACTTCCAAGGGTGACAGGTTATCTTTTGTGCCTGTTGGACTCAATTGATTCAAGTTTTGTTGACAGTGTATATGCTTTGTCCATCTTAGTTTCCTTTGGTGTCCACCTTATCGTTCCCGTGACCCTTACAGAAGAAGGCAACGCCTCAAGCGCAGTTCTTACATCCTCAAGGGCAATGAACTAATATTCCCCCCCCCCCTTCCACCCCCTCCCCCCTCCTTATTTCTGCTATCTTTGTTCTCGTAGTACAGAGAAAAACCGACCCAAACTTTATTAGTTAAATGTCCTTTTGTGTCTTGCATATAATCTTGACTCTGATGTATCATTAAAATAGTTTTTTTTTATATATATATATATTTACCCTTTAACAATTCTCAGTTCACATTATCTTTTTTTTTCCTTTTCTTTTTTTCTTTTCTTCCTAATTCTTATTCTGTTCATACATTCTCTCTGACCATTATCATAAACCTAGCTATTTTCTGGGGTATCCGGGTCTTGTACAGAATCTATAAAAACATTTTCCTCAACCGTCGCCTTCTATCATTTTCTTTCTTCGTCCAAGTGGTTTTCGTCATCCACTTCACTGTCTTATCTGCTTTCGATTGCTCTTTGTTTCCATTTCTTTAAATCTAATCACAACCCTCCATCTGTCATTCCATATATATAATAAAATCGTGGCATAGTTTATCTATATTATTCGCTCGCAGTATATTTTACGTAATTAGCTTAGTTTCTTTACGTAACTCGTTTTATCTTTTTCGTCTTCTTCGGTCTGGTATATACTGACGGCTGCAAAGCTGATATGATATGGTGGTCCCTAGATCTCAATGTCTCACCTTCCTTGCAAGAAGTGTGCTAAGTCCTCCTTGATACCTTATATCAGGTCTCAGAGATCATCAGATCCGGTTAAAACGATTCAACAGAGTGAGGATGAAAATTATGACTCTCTAAAACTAATCTAGCCAACTTAATGTCTTCCTGATCCTTCTTCCTTGATTGATGTATTGTTTTATGGATGACTGAAATCTTTTACCCCGTGTACTTCTTCCTTTAGGTTCTGCTATATTTGCTTTATATATATATATATATATATATATATATATATATATATATATATATATATATATATATATATATATATATATATATATATATTATCCCTGGGGATAGGGGAGAAAGAATACTTCCCACGTATTCCCTGCGTGTCGTAGAAGGCGACCAAAAGGGAAGGGAGCGGGGGGCTGGAAATCCTCCCCTCTCGGTTTTTTTTATATTTTCCAAAAGAAGGGACAGAGAAGGGGGCCAGGTGAGGATATTCCCTCAAAGGTCCAGTCCTTTGTTCTTAACGCAACCTCGCTCATGTGGGAGATGGCGAATAGTATGAAAAAAAAAAAAAAATATATATATATATCCCTGGGGATAGGGGAGAAAGAATACTTCCCACGTATTCCCTGCGTGTCATAGAAGGCGACTAAATGGGGGGGGGGGGGAACCCTCCCCTCTCGTTTTTAATTTTCCAAAAGAGGGAACAGAGAAGAGGGCCAAGTGAGGATATTCCATCAAAGGCTCAGTCCTGTTTATATATTCCATACAATCACCGCAAGAGTATCTAATGTTACAAAAAACGAGTCTTGTTATTTACGAGTCGTCAAGGTTTTGGCACGAGAAGGAGAGACTGCATGTCTGGGACTGACAGCCAGCCAGCTAAGAGGTAAAAAGAAAAAGGTAAAGAAGTACCATTTGACAGCCACTGAAGCGCTGGCTTACTGCGTGTACGTCAGGAAACCATACCGAGACGCAGAGAGAGAGAGAGAGAGAGAGAGAGAGAGAGAGAGAGAGAGAGAGAGAGAGAGAGAGAGAGAGAGAGAGAGAGAGATCCTCCTCATGGAAGAGAGCAACACTAGAGGACTGAGTACGTCGGTGGAGAGCAAGTGAAGTCATCCGGGTCAACGTGACCCTCCTGCCTGCCATATGCCCTTGACGTCTCCATCCACCGTGGGGGCGCTGCCTGACGCCTCGCCACGACCCTCCCACCGACGGTAAACAGAGACACAACCGTCTCATGATTAATAGACAGATGCGGTACAATGGCAGAACGGATTAATTGGGATTACAGGAGATTTATCAGCATCACTGGCGATTACTAAGGGCCATTGGTGACCCATAGTAAATTAATGTTGAATCCTCTATTTGTCTTTTGTGTTTCCATTGATTTGCAAGGGGGGCTCTATATACACAACGTCTTTAATAGATTCGGCTAAGAAAATGAGGGAAAAAAACCTTTTATGACATACGGTATTGACTATAATGAAAAATATACATGTTTTCCGCTATTGATTTACTGTCGATAACTGATAAGAAAATAAGTATACAGAGAGATTAAGAGTTAGGTGGTGATTATTCCACACGTTATAATACCAGAGGTGAGAACAGGTAATGAGTCACAGGGAGTATCCACAACACTAGCGGATCATACCCTGTGCTGTGCGACGGTGAACCATCACCACCTCTACCGAACCGAAGGGAGTGGAGCAGACCACTGAAGGTTAAGACTACCTCACACCACCACCACCAACACTACTATCACCGCCAACATCACTACCATTAACACCAACACCACACCACCATCACCAACACCACCACTATCCCCTGTTGCACCATGAACCCAGCCACCACCACCACCATCACCAACACCACAATGTTCTCCCTGGGTAACCCGTAGCACCAGCGCAACCACCATCAGACCCAGATGCCACTACCGCCTCCGCCATCAACACCAGCATCATCTCCAGTCGGACTGTGGTACGGCTTCTTCTACCGTACCATTTATGGTAATACCATCATGCGAGGAAGAAAAAAAAATCTATCTACAGGACCATCTCCACCACTGCACACCATCTCCACCACTGCACATCATCCCAGTGGTATCAGTTCCTCCAGCTTCATCTCCTACCAACCACCTCCACCAACAGCACCACCTAGAAGCACTAAGGTCACGACCAAATACAATGCCACCACCACAACCACCACACAACACCATCCTCCCCAACCACCAGCCAGCCAGCCAACCTTGGCCGCCACCCACACCCACACACACACAAACACACACATTGGCCGGTATCTACCTCTCTCGCTGGCTGCTGACCCCTCACCAACCCCACCTGACCTCTGGCCCCTGACCTAGAAGCCTGTCCTCCTTGTCCTGACCCCGAGCACGTGAGGAAAATAAATAATGAGGATGCGTCCTAAAGAATGCATCAAAAAGACGTGTTGGTTTGGTCATGTGTTTTTATAAACGTAAGTCTCTAGACTCTTCGACGTGGTGGGTCTTGAGTCAATGGCGTGTTGCCACCACAGCTGTCACTCCGGAATAGAGAGAGAGAGAGGGAGAGAGAGAGGGAGAAAAAAAAGCGGATATGATGAAACACAAGTGACAAAAATGCTAAATAGATATGCAAAACATCCGTCGCCTGCAACATGAGGGAGACCTACAAATATGGAAGCGCAGACGATATCAAACCTGGCAAAAACGCTTACCCCTGTAGAACCCGTGCCATGTTAAGTTACTCACGGGGGCCCCATGAACGTGATGGATGAAGCGAGCCCATGAAGGTGACAGATGCAGAAACTTTATGATAGTGATGGATAGGGAATCCCATGAAAGTGACGTGTGGAACATTCTCATAAGGACAGGCAGCTGTAGCTACAACCTTAGTGGGGGTTTTGCTCTTTTTTTTTCGTCTTTCCTCCGTCTTTTCTTCTTTTTTTGACACAACAGAATGGTTTAGGACCATCATGAAACTCAAGGGGGAGAGAGAAAAGTTAACTTCATGCATGTAAAATGTAAACAAAAAAAAAAATAAAACTCAGCAATAACTGTCGCGATTTTTTCGTTAACTGCCAGGCATGTCAATGTGCGGGTGTTGGCTTCTTTACTCTTCATCTCGAGAGCGAAAGCATACGTTTTCCGACTACAGTGTTCACCACCTTTATAGCCCTTCTCTCTCTCTCTCTCTCTCTCTCTCTCTCTCGCGAGTTCGTCCACCGCCGTTCCAGCCTACCACTAACGACTCTATGTATCTCCCTCACGACCCTATCTATAATCCCCGGCTCTACGTCAGGTACGGCAAATCACTCACTCGCACGGTTTCCACGAGAGAACATCTGCTCTCGAGCTTTCACACGTCGGCTGTCAAGCCGTCAGGTAGTAATTTCCACCAGGCCCCAAGCATGACGCGAGCAACATTACCTTCTCCGTATAAGGCGACACAACCTTTGGTCCGCAGATGCCACAGTCTTTTTTTCTTTCTCTCTCTCTATCTCTGTCTCTCTCTCTCTCTCTCTTCTTGGCCTCCACGATCTCACTTGTGTTGGTAGCCGGGAATGCCAGTAATTGCCAGTCAGGTCCTGTGCACACACATTCAGCACCGCTTATGTTAATTACGTATGCCAGGGAGGTGCAGTCAGACTCTGCGTGGAAGGATATGCCGAGAAAATGACACAATCCACTGCGTTTCACTGTATCTCCTCCCTTGGAGTAGGGGGAAAAGATGTGTGTGTGTGTGTGTGTGTGTGTGTGTAAGGGGGGGGGGGGGGGGTCAAAGAAAAGCAGAAACAGTCGAGGGTAACAGACTGAACGCTGTTTATTTCACTGAATCCACCGAGGCTACTCAATAAACCGTTTCCTGGAGGCATCGCGTTCCAGCGTCGGTGAGGCGTTCACATCCCCGCCGGCGTAGTGGGTAAACTTGCTGGAATGTCTAAAACCGAACGCGGAACCCTGATCTGTGAGGGGCTTGCCCTTAAAACCCAATGCGGAACCCAGATCTGTGAGGGACTTGCCCTTAAAACCGAACGCGGAACCCTGATCTGTGAGGGACTTGCCCTTAAAACACTTATAACGCAGTTTCCATCACCCATTTTTTTTCCCTAGGAGTTTATAAACAATCCTGACGCGTCAAGAATACAGAAAATGGAAACTGAATTCAGTTTGCGAAGCAGAAGGCATTTTCAGCTGGGGATAAAGCGCGAAGGAGCCAACCCCTTCCACTTTCTCTCTCTCTCTCTCTCTCCCTCTCTCTCTCTCTCTCTCTCTCTCTCTCTCTCTCTCTCTCTCTCTCTTCGAACTCTTCGAACTCCGAAAATTTCGAAGCCCCCCAAAAATTCCTCCACGCCCATGCAAAACCGTGCGCCATGACGACTGTGTGAGGTGCACCTGCGCCACCCAAATATGACGGAACTCTATCCCTCAATTCATGCATGAGGGAGGGATGAGATGGGTGGGGGAACAACACATCGTTGGCGGTGAGCCGATCCCTTTACAGGCATTTCGTACAATTAGTCACTGATTTACGACGATGGCCACACATCACCAGCACAGCGATGGTAAACGAAGGTTACGTACAGAGCTCTTTAAACCTCGTTGGCTCGTCCTCCAAAATCCACTCCACAACCCGCGCCGGTGTCTTGTGGCTATGGTAATGCTGTGCCAACGTGGTGATTTCCCGGTGCTGTGAGTCACATTTAGATCTCTAATTGGCGCTGAGGTTTCCCATTCTTCATCTTCTCATGTATATCTCGAACAGCCGGGAAATTTACAGGTCATTTTACTGAATCTAAATGTTCTTTACGTACGTGTGTGTGTAAATAAAACTACATTTGAATATGACAGACTTGAAGAGTTAAAACGATCATTAACTGGTGCACATAAGGCCTCAAAGCATCTCTTCGACATCGAAACTCTTGCGATTTGAGGAATTCTTGCAAAGTTCTCACATTTTTTGAGTTTTGTATGAAGACACGTCTCAAAGTGTGTGGATTTCTGTGAGTGTGCACAATTGAGGACAAAATGTGTGGACGGTTTTACCGACTGCACTCAGACTTATCGCCATAACATATTCATTATCTTGCAAGAAAATGACAAGACCGCCTCCTGAAGACACATCAAAGAAGAGAAACTTTTTCTCTCTAATATTAGAAGAGTCAGTAGTCTATATACCGTTGTTCATCACTATGTTACTCTCAGGACACAGGGCCCCTCCACGACCCACAGTAAACAAATACATATTTGTCTTTCAAGGAAGAAAATGACGAAAACACATAAAAAGAAGACATTCAGAAATCCACCGAGATGTATGTAATCAAACGGCCGGATCTTTCCCCAACAGCTTTTCCTAATAACAGACGGGAGTAACGTGATGGTATGATGAAGTTCGAGGATAAGGATCCTGATAAGATCAATAAATTAAATTGATAACGCAGATTTCTCTTTGCTGGCGATCAAAGCACCAGCCGCTAGGAGTCGAACATGCATAGGTTCGACTCCTGGTATGGGTTCGAATCCTGGTCGCGGCAGTCTGTCCACATCATACTGATGAGGAACAGAACCAGTTTTGCGCGTGATGAAGTTTCACTTTTCTGCTCATCATCCCCTTAAATGAATTTCTCGGACAGTAGCTTTATTTACCACGAGGGAGGAAAATATGGCCAGCCTTGGGGCGAACTCCTCGCCAATTAAGTGAACGCGTCGATGAGTTCGATGTCTGTGTCGGTCATGAGGGAAAACAGCGCGAGAGTGTATTCCTCCACCTCCCACTTAAGGTCACTTAAGATTCCAACCCCTAATTGGTGAGCTCCATATATGTCAACCACAGTGTCAGGGCGGCCATGGAGAAAGCACCGACAGAAGAAAAAAAAAAAAATATATGCCACACTGGCTTTCCAAGTGGCCGCGTTGGTCGGGCACATGTGTCATACTGAGAGCAGTTCCTGACCCCTGGCAGTGTGGTGGGTTGGGAGAGGACGGTCTTCCTCAGTTAAGTTGGCGGAGGTGGAGATGAAGGAGAGGAAAACGGTGCTGGAGGATGGAGTTATCGACAAAAAGAGAGATGTGTGTGTGTGTGTGTGTGTGAGAGAGAGAGAGAGAGAGAGAGAGAGAGAGAGAGAGAGAGAGAGAGAGAGAGAGAGAGAGAGAGAGAGAGAGAGAAGAAAGTGGATTGTGACGGTAGTTATAAGAAACTGAGAAATGTGAAATTAGGAGGATAAAAAAAAATGGGAAAGTGCTAGAGGAAGAGCAGATGGGAAGAGATAATTTCACGAAAATAAGGAAAACGTTAAGTAAAGATGATAATAAAGCTAATGCAGAGGATAATCATAATGATAAGTGAGAAGAAGAAGGAGAACAGGAAGAAGAAGAAGAAGAAGAAGAAGAAGAAGAAGAAGAAGAAGAAGAAGAAGAAGAGGGATATCGAGAAGAGACAAAAAAAATGAAAATACGTTGATAATGATACAGTTGAAACCAGAGAACACGGAGTGGAGAGAAGTAGATAACATATGCGAGAAATTAAACCACAAGATGAATTAGAATAAAAAATAAAGAAAGTGACGAAGGAGGAAACTCTGAAAGTAGTGCTACAGGAGATGACAAAACGAAATGCCTGCAAACAGTTCCTTTGACTAAACTTCTCCTTTGGTTGTGATCAATGTAACATGGAGACTTCAACTCCTCCGTAGAGAGTAAGCCAAATTAATATTTTTCCCCATGTATTTTCCAAAATAGCGCACACACATAACATATGCCCTATCTATATAAATATATATATATATATATATATATATATATATATATATATATATATATATATATATATATATATATTTTTTTTTTTTTTTTCATACTATTCGCCATTTCCCGCGATAGCGAGGTAGCGTTAAGAACAGAGGACTGGGCCTTTGAGGGAATATCATCACCTGGCCCTCTTCTCTGTTCCTTCTTTCGGAAAAAAAAAAAAAAAAAAAAAAAAAACGAGAGGGGAGGATTTCCAGCCCCCCGCTCCCTTCCCTTTTAGTTGCCTTTTACGACACGCAGGGAATACGTGGGAAGTATTCTTTCTCCCCTATCCCCAGGGAAATATATATATATATATATATATATGTATATATATGGCATATGTTGTGTGAGAAAGTATGTGTGTGTGTGTGTGTGTGTGTGTGTGTGTGTGTGTGTGTGTGTGTGTGTGTGTGTGTGTGTGTGTGTGTGTGTGTCTGTGAGTGTGAGTGTGTGTGTGTGCGTGCGTACGCTATTTTGGAAAATACATGGGGAAAAATATCTATTTGGCTTACTCTCTATGGAGGAGTTGAAGTCTCCATGTTGCATTGATCACAACCAAAGGAGAAGTTTAGTCAAAGGAACTGTTTGCAGGCATTTGGTTTTGTCATCTCCTGTAGCACTACTTTCAGAGTTTCCTCCTTCGTCACTTTCTTTATTTTCTATTCTAATTTATCTTGTGGTTTAATTTCTCGCATATGTTATCTACTTCTCTCCACTCCGTGTTCTCTGGCTTCAACTGTATCATCATTATCATCAACGTATTTTCATTTTTTGTCTCTTCTCGATATCCTTCTTCTTCTTCTTCTTCTTCTTCTTCTCAGTCATTATAATTATCCCTCTTCATTAGCTTTATCATAATCTTTACCTGCGTTTTCCTTCTTTACCTGGAATTTCTTCTTCCCATCTGCTCTTCCTCTAGCACTTTCCCATTTATTTTTCCAATGCAAAGCTGGGATTCATAGAATCAAGTACACATTCATAAGGTCTGGTGATATGATATCTTCTAAAACTGAGAGCATTTCCTGGTCTTTAACAAATAACATCTTCAACAACATCCCTAATTAATCTCTTCGTTTTCTCTTTCCACCTGATCAATCTATAGATATTTTTTCTTTTAAGAAAGCCGCTCTTTACGGTCATTCATCCTCCACTATCTCATTTTTGGATCATAACGGATATATTCCTCTTGACCCACCTCCTTCCACTGAGCTTACACCCTCTCCTATATTACTCTCAAGGTCGTCAAAGTGTCCTCTACGTTACAAGCGGGCAGGTCATACATATCCCACATGGCAACCCTCCATGTGTCGTTCAGGAATGTACCTCCTGAAATGGCATCAGTCCTTACAACCATATGCTCCAGCTGTATCCTGGAGATCCAACATAACAAGAGAGAGTCCACTGGCCTCCTTGTATGGACATGGAGACCACTGGCCAAGGTGTCTGGGGACGGAGTCCACTTGTCTCCATGTCTGGAGACAAGAGCTCCACTATAGTAAGCATTGCAAATTCAGTTTCCCATAAGACAGGATTGTTGTACTGATGCATTAATTATTCCTATTGTGATATGGGTTTCATTTGTCTTAAGAAAGTGAAATGAGTAGTTTAGAATGAAGTGTGTGTGTGTGTGTGTGTGTGTGTGTGTGGGTGTGTGTGTGTGTGTATGTGTGTGTACACTGAGAGTAAAGACATTGCATATATATATATATATATATATATATATATATATATATATATATATATATATATATATATATACAGGGACCAGAAGATGGGGCAAATCGTGTAAAACTCTCTCCCCGTAACACAGTAGTCACACATACGTAAGTGACATGGAGGTTCTGAGCTCCCAGCTACTTCTTTAAACCGGAGATGAACATCTTGTCATAGTCTCTCAGAGAATGACATTCCTGTAGGTTTTTCTACGCAGCAGTTAATGCAGTTGGCTGCTGTAACGATCAAAAGAGGAATTTCATTCACCAGAGCCCCCCAACGTGGGGTGGTAAGGGGAATTAAGACGAAATCTTGAGTAACAATTATCTAAGGCTAATGAATTAGGTTGTCCTCTCTCTCTCTCTCTCTCTCTCTCTCTCTCTCTCTCTCTCTCTCTCTCTCTCTCTCTCTCTCTCTCTCTTGTACGGACAAAAACGCTATCTCAAATCAGTGTATACTATTTTCTTAACCTTTTCATTGCAACGTACGCAAGGCATGAGTCACTTGCATGGTCGAGCATTAAAACAATTCTGAAACGTTTGGTTAAGAAGAAGAAAAAAAGAAAGAGAGCTGTTCAATAGGGCAACATTCTGTACCTGACAGTACAAGATGTGTTGCCCGTCAGCGAGGAAGGACAGCACAAAAGATTTCGCGACGGTTAATGATGATCAAAATAATAATTCAACGTACGTTTCAGTTTGCAGGTTTACCGTTGGCGCTGGCTCCGGCTCCTTGTGACGCAGAGAAACGTAGGTTTAGAGAAAGTCGCCGCTGGTCCTTGTGGTGTGCGTACGTACACCTCACTGACGGGGGGGGCCTCATACCACGGCCGTAGGTAGGAGAGTGAGGTGAATAATGGATGTTGGAGGAGTGGATGTTCGGGGGGTGGGGGGGGGGATGTAGGCTGCCTTGGTTGTTGGGATGATGGTGTGGTGGTAAGGAGGAGAGTGGGGGATGGGGAGAAGGTCGTTACTGGAGTTGAGAGTAAACGAGACTTTTGGAAGAGAGAGAGAGAGAGAGAGAGAGAGAGAGAGAGAGAGAGAGAGAGAGAGAGAGAGAGAGAGAGAGAGAGAGAGAGAGAGAGAGAGAGAGACCGTAGGATGCAACAATGAAGAGAGAAAGAGATCACTGGAGGTTGAAGCAGGGAGGAGGAGGGAGAGATGGGGGGTAATGGATAACTGAAGTGGAATATACACCCGAGATGAATATCTATCGAGAGTGTGGCAAAAGTGGAGAGGCGTGTGAGGGTAATTGTGGTGAGTGGTGGCGCAAGAGTAGACTGTTGGAGGCACTCGGATGGAGGGAGAGGTTGCTGAAGGTGAGTGTTGGAGATAGTGACTGTCAGATACCAGGGGGAGATGGGTGATAATGACAATGGTATTCTCTTAGCGGGTGTGGCAGGAGTTGCTCTCCAGTCCCTTGGGGAATTGTTGTTGTTTTTTCCCCCCCTCCCGCACCTGAAATAATTGAGGCGTTCCATATGCGACCGGTGGACGAGACATCGACCAGCTGTCGAACATATGAAACGTTTCCACATATCTGTCTCGTCCAGAGAGTAGCGCAGCTGTTGGCAGTCGCGTATCTCGAGGTGTTCCGGACGACTGAACCGTAAAAAGATATTAAATGAGGAATGGACGTACCAAATTTGGAGGATGACCTTTGTAGAGCAAGCAGCTGCAAGGAGGATTTGGTAATAATCTGATCTACGTTTTCCTGCCTTGTAAAGCACGCTGGAAAGATTGCAAGACACAGGCGCTACGAAAATATTACTCATCTCGTGAAAGCTCTTACTGAAATGAAAGTTAGTCTTACGAGACCACCGATTAACAATGTCCCATCATTTATAGATGTAGAAACATGGAAATCCCCTTAATCTACGAAGAGATTCACGTTACCAATGCAATTTACCAGAGAGGACCATTGTGAGGATGAAGGAAGGAGAAGGAGTATGGAAAATATATATAAAAATACTCAGTGAAAGTTCAGTATGAGACAGAATCTTCAGATACCTGTTGTATTAATACAGGAAACTACCTATGATACTGGTCTTAGATTAAAACCTTGAGGAACACCATTACCTCTGAGATGCAATAAAAGAGTCGGAAAGCTCATGAAAACCAACTTTATGATGCAACGTATTCCAGATAAAACGATATGATCAACGTGTACTTTACAAAACAGAAGATGACCAGTGTTGACCATGGAGCAGTATCGTAGGTTGGCAGTGGCCTAGACTGTGGGTGTGAGGCATTGCTCCTGGTGAGGACTTCCCTGCTGCAGGTTGCTATCGTGAAGCTGTACAACACTTTAGCCACGGGGCAGATTCGACGATACGGTAAGCTATACATTAGTTGAAGAAATACTAAGACGTGCCTCGTTCATGATAGGCCGAGCCTATATGGGCTTTTGTTCAGTTTCAGAATATTTGCGAATTACTTAACGATTTCTACTGAAGGTAAAGTCTGATGACGAATGGAAATGTCTGATCGTCAACTACATGATTGTTCTCAGCCACGTCTATTCGTCAAAGATTATGTCAATTCATCGTAGATAATGTCCTCACATCGATGACGATACTAACACTGAAAAGAGCTACCTTAGCGGCACCGAACAAGCTCCACACAGACCTCAGTCTCTGTGGATGACGTGTTTACAAGTCTCGTGAACCTGCATGATATATCAGCATTTCTTAAAGTCTCTCCTGGATGATCATCATCCCTAGCTCCTTCTCGGTGTGTCACTCTCCTCAAAGTACCTGCTTACTTCACCAAGATCGTCAAGTCCCTGCTCACCTTCCCTCTTCGGATTATCACCATCTCCGAATCCATGATGGGCATACGGCCATCTTCGAATCACTTCTCACGTTACCACAATCCTTTAGCTTCTGTTCGACATACCACCACCGCGTCTAAACCCTTGCTCAACTCGCCACACCATCCAAGAGTACTTGTTCAGTCCCTGGGGCGAACGAGTTCAGGAAGATCATGTCAATTAAGTCCCACTAAAAGAGTTTCAGCTGACCAGACGATGACCGTCCAGCGTTCTCTCTGGGCTTTCACTCTGCTGTGTGTGATTATGATGATCTTCCGAGAACGCAATTATATCTTAATTACAGGAGGCTTTGGGGGGAGGGGGGAGGGGGGAGGGGGGGGGTCTGGTAATAATCACAGACCTCTCTCCTGTTCTGAACACCTGGCAAACTATCATCGTTAATCATCTACACTGGTTTATCCTTTATAAACGCCAGGAGAAGACCTGTCTATTGTCTAAGGGAATCTAATAACAAATCGCAGGTGTAATCTGTCAGGGTTTTCTCGTCGAAGTCAAACGGGAGGACACAACGTCAATTCAGTTAACATCTCTACTCCTGAAGCAGGTGCAGTTTCACTTCATGGACTATGTGTGAATGTAGTCTATATCTAATTCATATATTTGAATGGCTACATACAATATGCTATACGGTCAAAAACTGCAGAAGGTAAGGCAGTGTGTAGGGGATCTCGCATCGCGCAAGCCAACGATGAACGAGTGAGCTATGAGGAGTGGCAAGTTACAATGGCCCACCCTAAGTTACTCAGTAACTGTCTGTCTTTAGAGAAAGTTAAACATCAAGGCGAAAAATATTCACCACAATCTGGCCTCAAGGAGAGTCATTTTAGAGGTTTGAGATAAAAAAAAGTGACAGAAAAAATCTTAAAAAAGGGTTGCATCGCGGCTTCAGTGGTACAGCAATGTATGGTACTAACAGAGGAACAGTAGCGATGCAGTACCTTTGTCTTTACAGGCGTGAGTCCACCCACATCAAGACATACTTCCGCGAGATCCATCCTAGAAACAGATTTCTCGAGCGTGTGTTTGATAGCCTCGCTAATCATTCACAAAACCGCTGTGAAGAACGCGCGATCTGATCATGAGATAGATAGGCGGCGATACTGAATGAGATGATGGATCACATGAGTCACAGGTAATGTCTTTATCCCTCAAGATCCCGGTGTGAATCCACCCCTGGAGCTGATGCTCGCCTAATGTATTCATAATGCTACCTGAATATATAAAACTTTATATCGTGGGATAATAGCCCTTGCGACCACTACCTCATCTCTCAGCCCCGGTCTTGATCGCTCCTTCGCCCGGAGCTACGTAACTCTCACCGTAAAAAGCGACGAGTCGTAGTTTATCTACAACTACCCCTTTACACCCCCCAATGACCGTTTTGCTGATATAAGTAATTAGTCTTAATGAATCTCGAGATGAGGTGATAGAGTGCACAAATGGGGTGTCTAATCACGCGCTACCGACCTTCGCCTCATTCCTACCTCAGGGTAAGACATTCGTAAACAGAGTATATTAAAATGCTCTTTACTCCCTCGACGATGAAGGTTTTAATCTACATAAAAGACCAGCGAGACTGGGCGTTAATGATATCAGTTATAGGAGCGAAGAAGCAGCTCCTGGGTACAATATATTGCAACACTAACTTTCGCGCGTCTTTAAGGTTTACAAAATATGGGTCGACCAACACACAGGACGAAGAATATAGTCTCTACTTCAAGTGGGGCTCAGATCAGGTCTTTCTTTTCTTTTTCTTTTTTTTGTCTATCGCTTTCTAATCCGTCAGGTGAACACATGGCTAGGCAACAGGTTACACTTATTATCAAAAGCTGCAGTATGTTTATGGGAATGAAACTTGCCTCGTTCTTTGAGTTGATTGATTGATTGAGAGAGAGAGAGAGAGAGAGAGAGAGAGAGAGAGAGAGAGAGAGAGAGAGAGAGAGAGAGAGAGAGAGAGAGAGAGAGAGTAAATGGAAATAAGTGGGAAGACAACAGAAGGCCTGGTGGCCCATGTCAAGATTATAAGTTTAAAGCTTTCTTCTTTCTAATGTTTTTTCTAAGAGCCGTATGAGGTGAGGACAGAACAGGAAAAGAAAAGGATGGACCAAGCGTTTGTGAACTAAGCCTGCTTAGAACTGAACAGAACCAAATCGAAAGAAAAGATCCTGCTGCTACAGAATCTTCCTACACTCGTCCCATCCTCTGCTGCACAACCCTATACACTGGTAATCGGTTTCAATTAATTTGTACTGTGTGTTTTCAGGGGTCCGAAATGAGAATAAAATTATATGTATGTTTTGAGGGTCTAAAATGGGAATAAAGAATTAGAGTATATGTACCTTTTTTCGTAGCATTCATTTACTAAGCGCCTGATTGATAAAAAAAAAAAATAAGTGAACGTATTTATGGTCTTCACACTAGTACAGTTTAACAACAACTTGTTCCTAAGTTCAACGACGTCTTTATGCATAAAAACTCTTTTCATATGTCAGTATTACATCTTATAGCTGTAAGTTATATTCCATTTGTCCTGGTAACTGTATTTATATTTCAAAGTGATCCTCGTGATTTGTGTAGTCGAATTCACTCAAAACTTTGAGAACTTGTATTATGTCACTGCCAAATCTGCACTACGTAAGGAAAAAGAGATTGAATCTTCTTATCCTCTCTTCATACAATAGATTTCTCACACCTGAAATCAGTTTGTTGCCTATCTTTGTACTTGTTCGCGTGTTCCCCCATCCATTTTGAATTTTGCGGACCAAATTTGGACTGCGTATTCAAGAAGAACTGTTTCTTTGGTAGCACAGTCGAATTTCCTAGCCATGAAGTAAAGAATTCAGCATTCTTTATCACTAAACACTATAACACTTCAGATGTTGTTACTAGCAATAACGCCAAGCGTCTTCTCTCCTTTTATATAACTTTAAGTAGCGGAGATTTCTGGATACTAGAGTGTCGTGATCAGTGTCCTTGTGTGCAACGTGCATAACTTTACACTTGCCTGACGTTGAATCTCATCCGCCATTCATCTGGATGCTGGAAGTTTGACTAAGATCTCCTTGAATCACATCCCAGTCCTGTTCATCAATAGCCTTACCTCCTAATTTAGTATCGCCGGGCAAATTTGTAGATCCTAGATACGAGACCCAGTTCTAGAGAGAGAGAGAGAGAGAGAGAGAGAGAGAGAGAGAGAGAGAGAGAGAGAGAGAGAGAGAGAGAGAGAGAGAGAGGAACATTACCTAGCATTCTTCAAGACCTCTTCCCCTCCTTCCCCCTCCCCATGTCATCTCAGCAAGACGATTTACCTCCCGATGGCAACTCCAGATAAGCGATACGAGCGATGTGCTTTTAAGCCTGCACCTGCAAGGGCCTGCTTTGCTTTACAGCAAGCACGCACACACACACACACACAGACACACACACACACACACAACACACACACACACACACACACATGGACACCGACATCCACTGGGACCCCCATATTTTCTGGGAATAATTACAACCCTCTGCCTTGGGAAGCCGCTATCAGGAGCCGCGATAATTCCCGACATATCTCCCACGTAATGGACGAGGAGAGATAGGCGGAGATAGCAGGTGGGAAGGAAAGATAAGAGGAAGATGGCTCTAGACAGCTTCAGGGGTTGAAGAACGAGGCACTTATACCAACTATATAGAGTTTGGTGCGAGGGGGAAACGAGCGAAGAGAATGTTATGAATAGGGTCACGACTCGTTATGATCTCTGTTTCTTTCCCTAAACCGCGTAGCTTTAGCACTCTCTATTTACTCCCATCTTCCTTAATAACTTCCACTCCTAACCCTCAGATCATTTTCTTTCTTTTTCTTTCTCTACTTACCTAACATTTCTGCCGTCTTTGATATTTCATTTATGGCCTGGCAACGAAAGGAACTTTTACCTGTGAGCGAAACTGACGAGTAAACCATAAAAAGAAAGATAAACAATCGGGGATTTTAAGTAAAAAAAAAAAAACTGACAAAAGGAGACATGTTCATGAGAGAGATTTCCAAACAAGATCAGATTCCAGATATTTAGGGAAAGCTCCTCAGCTGGAACTGTTCGCATGACCGACTTATGTCCAGGGCGTGAAATGGATTAGGTGTATCTTGAGGCGCGGGATGAAGATTAAAAGACGTTTTTGGCGTTTGTATCCTTGTGTGTGTTTATCAGATTTATATGCAAAAACACACACACACACACACATGCACACACACACCACACACACACACACACACACACACATATTATATATATATATATATATATATATATATATATATATATATATATATATATATATATATATATATAAACAAAATTGTGAATGTGGTTCTACGTATGCGTGTAATTGTGAATATATGTTTCTGTGTGTGTGTGTGTGTGTGTGTGTGTGTGTGTGTGTGTGTGTGTGTGTGTGTGCGCGCGCGCGCTTTAAATTTTCGTTTGATAATTTTTTTTCGTGTCTGTGTCAGTGCATTTACTTCTTTTCTATGTTACGGTTTCGTGTATGTGCATGTTCGTGTTTTTTGTTTTTTGTTTTGTATGTCTTTGTGCATATACAGGCGTCTATCTTTTTTGTTTGTATGTGCGCAACCGTGTATGTATGTATGTGCCATGGTGTGTCATTATGTCTGAATGACGTATATATGTATACGTTAATGTGTGTATACAAATATATATATGTTATCTTGCGTATGTAATTGCATATACCGCAGGGTGTTTATATGTTTCACTGACATGTACATATACGCATATGTATATGCTTTTGTTCTATATTAATACGTATCCCATACACGTAGGCCAAAGCCAGGAGTTATTCTCAAAGCAGACAGCAATGTTGTAAAGGCATTAAACCCCCACTGTGTGTAGCCAAACACCCAAAGAGGACTTTCCAATGATATTTTCCACGCCGATTATGACGTTTCAACTGTCACGCCCAAGGCGGTACATCCCTGAACGTTACAGCGGAAAGGTCGTGGGTATTCATTTCCTGTAGCTCAACGGAAAGGTTCTGGGTAATCATTTCCTGTAGCTTAACGGAAAGGCTCTGGGTAATCATTTCCTGTAGCTCAACGGAAAGGTTCTGGGTAATCATTTCCTGTAGTTCCAGTGTACAATACTTCATGACGTGTTGTGTTTCCCTGTAACCCTCCTGAACATAGGGGGGAGGTGCGCGGTGTGTGTGGGTGTCTCGGTAATAACGAGTCCCTCTTTTTTTTCTTCTCTTTTTTCTAATGTTGTTGCGAACGGTGTGGACGATGAAAAAGGTGTTCCTTCATTGGCTATAACTCAACGAAGAACGAGGCGCATTCTCTCTCTCTCTCTCTCTCTCTCTCTCTCTCTCTCTCTCTCTCTCTCTCTCTCTCTAAATCGGACCCAGATGAACGAAAGAACCGATAAGTCATGTACTGCAGGTGGCCCTCGAGGAGGAGAACAGCCTGATGATATAACGAGCAAGACGAGCGGTGAGCCTGTCACTGCCATCTTGGGCTCAACCTTGTTGTAAGGTCCTCTCTCTCTCTCTCTCTCTCTCTCTCTCTCTCTCTCTCTCTCTCTCTCTCTCTCTATCTATCTATCTATCTATCTATCTATCTATTTACCTATCTATCTATTTATCTCTATCTATCTCTATCTGTCTATCTATCTATCTAGCGAGCCTTGTACGTGTCGCCCCTACTATGGTTTTGCTCGACGTCTTCATCCCCAGTTATCTGCCTACGCCCCTCACGTATGCTCGGGTTGTCAGCCCAGGACACTCTCGGTCCTGACACATCTTCCTATATTTTTTTTTTCTTTTACAATTTGTCTTCTATATCTATGCTGAACATCTGAGCCTTGAGTATCTCTGTAGGTCAGCATGTTTGACATATATGGTCCTTTCTAATGAGTCTCTCTCTCTCTCTCTCTCTCTCTCTCTCTCTCTCTCTCTCTCTCTCTCTCTCTCTCTCTCTCTCCTCTGTATATATATATATATATATATATATATATATATATATATATATATATATATATATATATATATATATCTTTACAACGTCGCTCGCCCAATTTCCTTTGTTTATGGGGTAATTTCCTTTTTTTCCTCCCTCTTCCCCCTTTTTTTTCTTAGTATGTTGTTCCGTGGGTTACGGTCATTAGCGATGACGCCTGGTTAGTGCGCTTGCTTCATTAGTCCGAGTTTTGTTTGGTTCATTTATCTTTCTCACGGCAAGAGCGTAGCTCAAAAATTATCGAGAAATTGCGGGTTGTCAGCTTTCAACTCCTTTGTGTTAGACGATGATGATAAATTGTTGGTGATTGATGACGTCTCTACGGTGCAATTCGTTTTCTCCTCATCTTTTAAATAAGGCAAAATTGAATCTGATTTTCGGTGGAATGTGCAGATTGCAAAATACTTTGAACTCGACCCTCCCTAAGATCTGGCCTACATGCAACAAGTTATCGGGGACGTATTTGGTATTAGGAATATGTAAAAAGAAAAAAAAAATCAAATTGAGACCAAAAATCTATGTGTAGTCTTTCATGAGACAATGGCTATAAAACACGTGAAATCTTGCGATCATGGAAATCACGAACTGCTTCGAAGTAATCACCAAGAGTCGTGGAACAAGGAGGTGGTAGGAGATGGGGGGGTAAAACCGAATATTCCATTACCTCACTATTTACCCAGAGAAAAATACTTCGTTCCAGAGGGTGTCCTTCCATTGATACTGGAAGGATGAGAGCAAACGTGAAGGTTTCATTTAAGAAAAAAAAAATGTATATATATATATACGACCATTTGATATGACCGTAATGAGACGCACGGCCGGTAATTCATGGGGAGTAAGTACATTCAGATAACGCTGCGACGTTTCTGCAACCATGAGAGGCAAAGTTAAGAAAAAAAAAAAAAAGAAAACGGTCGTACCAACGTTGAGGGTGGACTCGTGTATCCGTGGGAGTAATATGTTAGACGATGATGCATGGGCCGGGTCATGGGAGCGGAACACCAGGGCGGCCGAGAGATTACAGCCGAACCCCCGAAATGAATTACTAGAGATAGGCTTGTCAGGATCACAGGCCCGGATATGGTGAGGAGGTCGAGGTTATGAGGTACAAGGGTGAAGCAATAACGCATCCAGGAGGTACCATGGAGAGGAGAGAGAGAGAGAGAGAGAGAGAGAGAGAGAGAGAGAGGCCATGAGAGGGTACCATGGTAGGAGGTGTGGTCGGAGAGGTACTGGTGAGAGTGCTGGGAGGAGCAGACGATGATCGGCGAAAACTGGATAATGCTCGAGCCGGATGGACCCCTAGGGGGAAAGCCAGGAGGAGGGTTGGTGCAGGAGAACAGGTCAGGAGGCAGGTGTGGAAGAAAAGGCTTCATGCCAGGGAGGGGAAGAACTCCTCTGGTGTAATAAGGTACAGATAACGAGAGGAGACTGGTGGAGTGGAGAGCAGGTCATAATGTGTGTGATGGAAAGCTTTGGGGGGTAAACTGAGCAATTAAAACATTACTGATAGGGAAAGGCGGGTCACTGAGCAGTGGATGATGGGATGTAGCAGATGCATGTAATGGCGTGAGTTTAGACAGTCATATATTGATTAATCGAGTCATTTGTTCTTTTCGTTTTTTGCTCCAGTCGTCAAAAGCACCATCGAAATAAGTATGTTTTCAAAGATGAATCATAAAAGTCCAGCCTTCGTGGTCGAGGCAAGATCTTCCTTCCCAGTATTATCTCGTTCCGTCCACATAAAAGTGGAAGCGCTTTTCCTTATGACTCCCATCGATCAAGTTGAATGAGGCTGTCCGGCCAAAGGCCTCTGGCATATCCTGATGACGTAATCTCATGAATAACGGTGACGTACTGTCCTTACTTAATCATCACTGAATGGAACTTGGCTGAATTATATTTAACCACTGTAGAAAATAGCGCCACCACCCCACCCACCCCAGGAAAAAGATATCAGATCTGTAAACATGTATCTTGAATGCAAAAAAAAAAAAAAAAAAGCATTTGAGAACTGCATCTCTGCAGTCAGCCTTTCTTTGATCAAGATGGCAAAGAAAACCTTACGGTACCTAATACCTCAACTTTACCAGGTGAAATTTTGATTTACAAATGCCAGCCACAGTGGGAAAGAACAACGTAAGAAAGAGAAATAAGTTTTGAAACTACTAATGAGATCATACAGATCTTTAGCCATAAATTGTGAAGTCTTCATCTGTTAAAAGGATAAAGGTGGGCGAGTACATATAAGGGCTATGCCTCGGACAGCTAATGGGATTCATTATCTCCTTAAGACCAGGATACGTACAAGTATCTTACGATATTTCTGTTATCGCAGGAGTTTCTGATTTCCTGAAGAAACTTGCTTATCTTATCTTAATCTTTAAAGGACGTTTCTTAACGAACCTCAACACACTCTCATACTGGGAGCCACAATTATTTCTAATGTTCGGATGGACAGGCTTTGAAGATGTGGGCAGTGGTTTATATATTTTTTTCCTTTTGGGCTTTCGGTAAAGATTTTCAGGACACGGATTCGGCCAAGTTTTTCGGGGTATGGATACTATTAAGAGGTTTCGAGGGTGAGGGCAGCGGCATGCCTTGTCAGAGTGTGGGGTGAGTGTTAAGTATTTCGGAGTGTGGGGAGTGACAGATTTTTTTAAGAGTGAGGAAAACAGTGATAAGTCTCTGGTTATGAGCAGTGGTAAGATCTGAGGGTGCAGGCAAAGGCAGTGGTTGGGGAGTGAGTAAATAATGGATCATCTGATAAGATTCGGATGTATCATAATCATTAAGCCGATTTTCCTTCACACTGTTTGGCGATGGAGATGAAGTGCTAGACACTTACTAAGAATAGATAAATGTTAAGCTTTCCTAAGCCTAGAGAATAGAGAAATACGCAATGAACATACATATACACACACACACACGAGAGAGAGAGAGAGAGAGAGAGAGAGAGAGAGAGAGAGAGAGAGAGAGAGAGAGAGAGAGAGAGAGAGAGAGAGAGAGAGAGTACCTAACTAACTTCGAGTGACCACAACCAGATTTTGCGATGATGGCCGGGCCCAGAGCGTAGCTAGCACTCACCGCAAGATAGCAATGATAAAAACCTCTCGACCGAATATTCTGACGAAGCGTTGTCGACTGTGAATGTACCTGGTCGTCGTTTTTACCCTCACTCTGCGGTTCATATCCACATACAAAATTTTTCCTCGAGGAGTGGAGTCGATCTCGGCTCGCGCCACTGAGGTGCAGCATTCATTTCGGCCCGGCGAGACAGGCAGACAGCACTGTCAAAATATGATTCCTGGTAGATGACAGAGTATACCCACTCTCGAAAGCGAATTCTGGTTATCGACCATATCATCATTTTTACCCCTATATGACGGGTTATGATGGATGATTTCCTCTTGCCAGTACTGAGGAGTGAGGGGCTTTTTCTCCTATTTTTTCACCGTTATATAAACGAGTTTACGCCAAACATTCACTGACTCCGACCACTATAAAGGCTTGCGAGTAATGAGATAAAGAAAACATGTTGGTTCCCGCCACATCTGAACTTTTGACCTCTCGAAGACCAACTGCTGGTATAAGGTCATGTTTTTATACTGTTTGCCGGACAATGGCTAAATATTCATGGCAAATACCTGGCCAAAATATCGTCCCCCCCTTTTTTTTTCTTCTTGAGCAATGAATATTCACGCGTGGTAGGTGTATAATAGTAAACCATCTACACTGCATAAAAGAAGGTTGTCACAGATTAACCTACGCTCTGTCCGACAACCACTGCCTGCTTCAGCCACCTCAGAAGACGCAATGAAAATGAAAATGCTTATAGCGTATGGCAATGGTTTATGTAAGCTTGTATATTCAACACACACGGACACACACAAAAAAGAAGAGAGTTGCCCTTTGCTTGCCATAAAACTTGCAAATTACTCTCTCCTTAATTTGGGATTCAACGCTCTTTGCGTGCCCGAAGATTATCCTTTACATAACGTTGTGACTTCTACAGAGCGAGAGATCGTATCTTTGTACCAACATGGCCGCTCAAACATTTCGAGTCTTTAAGAGTAATAAATAAATAAATAAAAAAAAAAAACTCGTTATTAACTAGCTGTCCAATCTAATGCTTGCATAGGGGCTTAGCTGGAAACATATTTCCCAAAGGGTTTTGAATAACAGGCCCATATTATCTAAGACAGGGTACAGTCACCAGTCGACCAAGTTGTGTACCAGATTTTGATCAGTTGGCATGAGACCCCACTTGTATATAGCCAGACATGGTCGCGTTGTTTCGTAGGTGTACGTATTTGTATGTATGTGCGTCATGTCTGTATGTTTATCACATACGAATGCTGAAAAGACTCTTGAAATTGTTATCATGCCGTCGTATTAGCGTCACGAGAGAAGAAACAAGGAAATCGTCTAAATTATGGTCTATGTCCTCGTCGTACGGCTGGTAGTGCCTTTTCTGGTTACGGTATACGGCAACATACGCACGTGCAGCCGTACTGCATACTACTGTACATCGTGGAGACGCCTGGCAACAGGAGCTCGTGGCTTCACGTGGCCTAGCCTGGTGTTGGGGACATCAGCGAATTATAACTGCCAGTTGTCGACGCCTAACCTCGACTAAATCTGCTTTTCTCCGGAGTTTCAGTAATTCACTTTCCATCCAATGTCACAGGCAGATTGGCCCATTGCCATTTTCTTAAGACTGTCTCAAGATGTCAACTAATCTCTTCCCATAATCCTCCATCCATATTTCCTAATCTATCATAACCATTCTTTGGTCACAACTTAACAGATAAAATCTCCAGTTGATAACTCCTGCATCTATAACGAGCTTGTATTTCTTTTTTACATCTGCTCCTGGAAGAGTTTTCACTGCCCCTCGACGCCGGGCTGAAGTCCCAAGTGAACGTGACATGGGAAGCCAGCGTCTTGTACACTGCGAGTCAGACGTCCAGAACCTGAGGGATGCCATCAACAGATGGAGTGACTTTCAGCTCGTCAGCCCTGCCTGGTGCTCTCTGGGAGTCCAGAGGCTACATTCCCTCGAGCACGGCAAATGGAGAAGAACCACATGTTCATGTTGCACGAAACTATGCACAGGCTACTCGGGAATATGTTCGTGTCACTAAAAACCATCCTCTTGTTATGAGAGATCACGCGTATGTTTTTACGATCATGGCATATCACACACACACACACACACACACACACGTATATATATATATATATATATATATATATATATATATATATATATATATATATATATATATATTTTTTTTTTTTTTGCTTTGTCGCTGTCTCCCGCATTTGCGAGGTAGCGCAAGGAAACCGTTTCCTGATCTCAGGTATAGTTGAAGACTCAATTTTTACTGTGAGTTAAACCTGTTCGGATTCCTATACTAAACCTCCGAGTTTAAAGGCACATGGGTTGAGACCCAAACCATTCGTTCCTAACTTGTACCAATTCATGTACTCAACTTTAGTAATACTCAAGATACAAAAAAAAATCAGTAAAGTATAACAAAAGACTCAACAGGAGAGAGAGAGAGAGAGAGAGAGAGAGAGAGAGAGAGAGAGAGAGAGAGAGAGAGAGAGAGAGGCTATTCTCGTATGAATGAAGCCATTCCATTCATAACAGAAAAAAAAAAAAAAACATTTATTACCGACTCCCTCCTGCTCGCTCAGCCGCTACATTGTTGCGTTGATTGAGCGAGTCAGTTTCGTGGTCACGTCCTCAGTTCATGGATGCTGTGAAGGAGACAAGTGAGGTAGACACCAAGATACACAAGCGATCGCCTTTCGACGGACGCCATCTGAACGAACCAATGGACGACGAGAAATGGGGAGAGAGGGAAAAAAAAAAGGACCTCAATGAATGTGGATGAGCGAGTGGGGTGAAATCTGCCAGCGTTGACCCACCCACGGCACTGCTGGAATTCATTTACTAGAGACAATGCTCTTCTTTTTCATTCTCTTTTTCTCGACAAGTCCGCATCGTTACAGTCAAGAGGTCTTGAGGGCTAGCTACATTTCTGAAATTTTTTGAAGTGTTTCAACGTTGTCTTGACTATTCAGCGCTTTCTTTTCTTTCAAACTGATTAATGTTTAAACTATGACAATTAATACACAGGGAATACTAACGTTAGACAAGACTGTACTGCTTAATAACTATTCTAACTATTCAACCTTGAGTGTGGACCGAGGTTATTTCCATAGCACTGCGAGGCAACTACACATGTTGATCCATTTAACTACGAACTTCTAGAGGTATCTGGAAGCCATTATATTTATCTTTCACATACTGATAAAAAAGTGGGCAATCCCCGCCCTCCATTGTCATGATCGTAAATGAACGAATCAAATGTCTCACATTTTTTTTTTTTTTTTTTTTTCAGTTTAGGACAAAGCACATTACTTGTGGTACGCCGCGCGGCCACCCTCTTCTTCAAAACACCTCACACGAATAGAGACGCAACCCTGAAATCGAGACGGTCATTGTGTAAACAGCATCTTTATTAGTCAAGTACATATGAGAATGAAAATGTAAATGACTAGACAACTAACGTACCCCAGTTGCCATTTGTGTCACAGTTAATGCTCAGACCAGATATCCAAACCCTCACTCCTTGTATATTAACGGGACAATGGTACTACAGTAATATCCTCCATAGAGACAAAGAAAGCTGATCAAATACCCAACAGGTGATCAACACTCTAAGAACATCGGTCGAGAACCCTGTTCACAACAGCCATGTAAGTCTAAAGTCTCTGGTGTACGCAAAAGCCAGAAAGGTCAGCAGTTCCATTAGCGAAGAGGCCGTCAGCGTCGCAGCCATCAGCGGAAAGTTATGTGTGAGCCCCGCGAGCGGGAACTTTGCTCCGTTGCTAACAAGAAAAAAGTATCGCTTTTCGAAAACGCAGTAACAAAAATAATGTCACATCTTCGTCCGTACAGAAGTAGCCAAAGGCTCTAAAACCAAACGCTGTCTCCAGCATGAGAACGTGGCGATCGTATCACGTAGGATATAAAATTTGTAGAGCATTATCCCAAGTCCTGCAACATATGTACGACGATGATAATCTCTGGAAAAACTGAGGCTCCAGAATTTCAAAAAAATCGAGAGAGGAGGGTACGGTCGTTCATCCTCATTTGGGGCATTCCTTTTCCTATATTTGTTCATTCTTATTGCCTTCAGAGTTATCCTTTAACCAAAATCTAATCCGGCAATTAAGATGCAAACCTCTGTGCATGTGAGTTGATATCACAATCCTGTATCTCTTTGTGGAAGAAATTTGCTGGTGTTCCTTACATATTACGATTTTTTTTTCTTCCATTTTGTTTAGGTCAGCTCGGTGGGATGGGAGGTACTGGAAAGCTTCCTTCTTTTCTCTGAAATGGAATCCTATCACAACCGGGTATAAGAGAGACATCAAATATACCAAGTACCTTGACCTATGGAGAGAGAGAGAGAGAGAGAGAGAGAGAGAGAGAGAGAGAGAGAGAGAGAGAGAGAGAGAGAGAGATAGAAAGATAATACTCACCCACCCTCACACAGAACCGAGACAACTCACCTGCATCATAAAGACAAGTAGGGAAGATAACACGACCTGAAATCTAAGGGAGAGAAACGTATTGATCAGTCTAGAAATGAGTTGTCTTTACCTATTTTTCTTAACGTAAGACACATGGGGTAAGTTACCGTTCTCATTCAGTTTCCTTTGGAGACACAAGAGTGACCTCATGAGGCCATGGTTCAAGAGCTTCAACTCAATAAATGGACTGAATCATTCGTCGAGGTGAACTGGATGTTTGAAGTCACTTGTCCTACTTTATTGAGCGTTTCTGTTTGCGAGTAAAGGCGAGGGTGGGGTTGGCTCTCTTTCGTCATGGATTCCCCGTGGTCACAAAACTTGGGATTGCCATGTGAGTTTCTCGTGTTCATTATGCTCACAAGGGTAAGATTCCCTTCTTATGAGTTCCTCATGTTCACATGACTCCTCACGTTCACATGGGTGGGGCTCATTTCTCCCCTTATGAGCACCTCACGTTTATGTAAGTGGGGCTGTCTCCCCGTGAATTTCTCATGTTCACAAGGGTGGGGATCTTTTCTCAAGAGTCACCAGTTCTCTGTCACTAATGGAAGAAGATATCTCTCCATGAACCATGATATCCCGCGCTCATACACCCATCGCAGCCGCGTCGATCTGTAAATTTTCAACAAATTGACTGACTTGTGACAGTCCCAAGATGGACAGGTATGACTGGCTTTCTGCTTGCTTTCGCATCTGGATATACAACTTGAGGGACAAAAGCTCATTTGAGACGGCACAAATCTTGACATCTTCTACGGAAATGATGAAGCGGTTAAGAACATACAGAACATACCTCTCTCTCTCTCTCTCTCTCTCTCTCTCTCTCTCTCTCTCTCTCTCTCTCTCTCTCTAGTTACGTGAAAAAAAGGAAAAATAAACGAACTGATCTTGTTATATTTTTTCGACCTGCTGACTAGACTGGCGTTATAAAACGCATTCTTTAGCAGGGGTGAAGCTACGTCAAAACACCGAAGAATACAAACATATATATATATATATATATATATCCCTGGGGATAGGGGAGCAAGAATACTTCCCACGTATTCCCTGCGTGTCGTAGAAGGCGACTAAAAGGGGAGGGAGCGGGGGGCTGGAAATCCTCCCCTCCCGTTTTTTTTTTTAATTTTCCAAAGGAAGGAACAGAGAATTGAGCCGGGTGAGGGTAGTCCCTCGGAGGCTCAGTCCTCTGTTCTTAACGCTACCTCGCTGATGTGGGAAATGGCGAATAGTTTGAAGTTTGAAAGAATATATATATATATGGGAACTTATCGTGTTTCATTTTCCAGCGGACTCCTAAGAATATATATATATATATATATATATATATATATATATATATATATATATATATATATATATATATATATTCTTAGGAGTCCACTGGAAAATGAAACACGATAAGTTCCCATGTGCACTTTCGTGTAATAATCACATCATCTGGAGAGAACACAAGAGAGAAATACAACAGTCTGTTGATATACAACGAAGAGACGTAGCTAGGACGCCATATGGTAAACATGCATGTTTACCATATGGCGTCCTAGCTACGTCTCTTCGTTGTATATCAACTGACTGTTATATTTCTCTCTTGTGTTCTCCCCCGATGATGTGATCATTATACGAAAGTGCACTTGGGAACTTATCATGTTTCATTTTCCCCGTGGACTGTTAAGAATATACATGATCACGCACAAAATTCTAATCCTTTTCAATAAATATATATATATATATATATATATATATATATATATATATATATATATATATATATATATATATATATATATATAGCAGTGGTTTTTACAAAAAAAGGTAAAGAACAATTCAATATGAAATCATTCGCAAATTGGAGAGTCAGTGTAGAGATATTCGTAAAACAGTGGACTATGTCTACATAACTTTATTTACAATGTTAAGAAACCTTAAATCTGGAAGCGATGCCTTGTATGACTTGTCTCTGCCGTATATAGCGACGGCTTTGGTCGTGGCTTGACCTGACAGGCCACAAATCACATTGTGAAGGCACTTGGTTTGTGTGTGTGTGTGTGTGTGTGTATATATATATATATATATATATATATATATATATATATATATATATGATACAGCGCTGGTGGCGGATTCATGTGAGAAACTGCAGAAGCTGGTGACGGAGTTTGGTAAAGTGTGTGGAAGAAGAAAGTTAAGAGTAAATGTGAATAAGAGCAAGGTTATTAGGTACAGTAGGGTTGAGGGTCAAGTCAATTGGGAGGTGAGTTTGAATGGAGAAAAACTGGAGGAAGTGAAGTGTTTTAGATATCTGGGAGTGGATCTGTCAGCGGATGGAACCATGGAAGCGGAAGTGGATCATAGGGTGGGGGAGGGGGCGAAAATTTGGGGAGCCTTGAAAAATGTGTGGAAGTCGAGAACATTATCCCGGAAAGCAAAAATGGGTATGTTTGAAGGAATAGTAGTTCCAACAATGTTGTATGGTTGCGAGGCGTGGGCTATGGATAGAGTTGTGCGCAGGAGGATGGATGTGCTGGAAATGAGATGTTTGAGGACAATGTGTGGTGTGAGGTGGTTTGATCGAGTAAGTAACGTAAGGGTGAGAGAGATGTGTGGAAATAAAAAGAGCGTGGTTGAGAGAGCAGAAGAGGGTGTTTTGAAATGGTTTGGGCACATGGAGAGAATGAGTGAGGAAAGATTGACCAAGAGGATATATGTGTCGGAGGTGGAGGGAACGAGGAGAAGAGGGAGACCAAATTGGAGGTGGAAAGATGGAGTGAAGAGGATTTTGTGTGATCGGGGCCTGAACATGCAGGAGGGTGAAAGGAGGGCAAGGAATAGAGTGAATTGGAGCGATGTGGTATACAGGGGTTGACGTGCTGTCAGTGGATTGAATCAAGGCATGTGAAGCGTCCGGGGTAAACCATGGAAAGCTGTGTAGGTATGTATATTTGCGTGTGTGGACGTGTGTATGTACATGTGTATGGGGAGGGTTGGGCCATTTCTTTCGTCTGTTTCCTTGCGCTACCTCGCAAACGCGGGAGACAGCGACAAAGTATAAAAAAAAAAAAAAAAAAAAAAAAAATATATATATATATATATATATATATATATATATATATATATATATATATATATATATACACTTTAGGCTAAGGAGAATAAAGAAGGTGTCTTCTTAGACACTTTATATCGCCAGTTATATACATATATCCTGAAAGAAATTTCTTTACGTCTTTTGACACTTGGAGGCAAAAAGGAGGCAGACCCTAACAAGTCTCTGGTTCACTTAACTCCACCAACTTCCGAATGTAAATATTTACGTCCCATAATCCTTAGCGCATTAGTTTATGCAAATCAAAACAACTGGAGCACAGATCTCCAGCGTGCGAGAACCTGTTAAGAACTGAGGTAAACAAATTTGTGGCGATTTTATTCCTGACGGAGGCGAGGTCGACTGCGCGTCTTTTCCTGGCACGTCTCTCTTTGGTGGTGGCGGTGGTGAATGTGGTAGAGGGCGGGGCTGGTCAGTCACACACCGCTATATAAAGCAGGGCAGGGTGGGAGGGAGGTGGTGTGGTGGAGGTGGTGTGGTGGTGGTGGTGGAAGCGCTTGCTGAAGCTTAATCGGAGCTTTATGAAACCTGGTCTGAAGACACACTTCATATATTCTCGTCATATAGTCTCTCTCTCTCTCTCTCTCTCTCTCTCTCTCTCTCTCTCTCTCTCTCTCTCTCTCTCTCTCTCTCTCTCTCTCTCTCTCTCTCTCTCATTCTCTCTCTCTCTTCCCCCCCCTCTTTCTCTCTCCTCTCTCTCTATTCGCTCTCTCTCTCTCTCTCTCGGTAAGCGATTCATCTCCAGTGCGTCGTCTGTACGTGGGCTCCTTGATCTCCAGGCCGTGGTCAGGCCATTCTCTGCATCATTACTCGGCAAATTAATTCTTACAACCGTCTTTTTACAGCTGTCTCTTTATACCGTTAAACCTTTTTTTTTATTTTCGTTTTCGTTATTCCTCAAAAGCTTATAATGTTGTTTCACGTCTTCTTCGTTCCTTAAGATCTGTTAAGCGAGTTTAAAAAAGAATAACAATCTTACGTCCACCGTGTTATTTTATCATTGCATAACCACAAGGACTCCACGTACAGGAGGTTACCTGCGGGTTTCTGGGCTCAGCTGACATCATCAGCGGGGCAGGAGATGGAGTTACGTGGAGTGGGAAGGTCCTCCACGGCGACACATGAGTGTAACTCGGCAACACAACCTCGACCAAGATGACATTTCGCCCGCAGTGTAACCACAAGCAGGCAGAGTCCGGTAACGCATCGATATATATATATATATATATATATATATATATATATATATATATATATATATATATATATATATATATATATATATGGCCAGTTCACTACGCTAACGCTACTCTTTGCCGTCTAGAACTCAGCGTCTCTTTTGGCCAGTATCTCACCAGTGTACGATGTATGGCCAGTTCGTCAACCTCATCCCACATTTGACAAGTCTACCTTCCTTCTCAGGTCTATTTCAGGTCCGTTGATCATCCTCGCACTGACACTGATACTAGGCCATCATCCCAGCACTGTGTTTGGCCAGTCCATCATCCCAATACCACCCTCGGCCAGCCCATCATTCCACTCACTCTTGGCCAGTCCATCATTCTACTATCACTCTAGGCCAGTGAATCATCCCGACACCGTTCTCTGACCAGCCCGTCCCTTCCTCCATACCCACCAGAGGCTGACCAGCGTTACCCCCTACTGAGGGGCCATCGGCGGCAACACGCGACCTGCTGCTGCTGCTGTTACCTCGATCACTCCTCCCCCCTGGTGCTTCCCTAAAGGTGTTCCTCGCCGCGCCCCCCTGAACCACAAACACCACCGATATCATCACCCTCACCACATCTGCAGCTACACGAACCTTCACCACCACCACCATCGTCACCATCACTGTCATACACCATATAACCAGTACCTCCACTACTATCACCATGGCCCAAACCACAACACACACACACACCCACCCGCACCATTACCACTACCACACTACCACCGCTAACCTGGGATCGGAAGGTTAATAAATCCCCGTTCAAGGAGCCATGCCCTCGCGAGTGATGATCGGTGTAACGCCTTGGCTCTAATTTGTTTATCTTATTGCTTATTGATTGTACAGGCGTCTTTGTCTTGGCGCAGCGCCGATCGTCGCCTCCTTTTGTTCGTCTTTTGATGAATGGCCCCGCAATCAAATGGTGGTAGTCACAGGTAAGGAATACTGAACAGTTCAATCAAGCAATAAATATCTAAGCGAGTGACGTGTGTGCGTACATATATATTATTCTTAAACAGCCTTACGATCCCTTTTATGGCGCTCCTTCAAAGTTAAGGCTGCAGTACACGCAGGAGTAGAAATATGATGTGCTCATCTGAAGCGGAAAGGTCCTCGAAGAGATTTTACTCTTAATCGTCCACTGACGATGATACAGCCTCATTTACGGTGCAACCATTTGCAGTCAAGGTCCTATGATCTATATATATATATATATATATATATATATATATATATATATATATATATATATATATATATATATATATATATATATATATATATGTGTGTGTGTGTGAGTGTGTGTGTGTGAGTGTGAGTGTGTGTGTGTGTGTGTGTACATATACATACCCACGTACATTTGATTTTTCATTACATGAATGTAAGTTTTCTGTTTCACAGATACAACTACAGGACTGCATCACGTGGACAAAACTTCTATATACGACTCGTAATCTCGCTAATAATCAGACGTATGTGAGGTAACACACTCGTTCACATTCATTCGAAAGAAAGAAAGAAAAAACCCATCTCAGGAGACTTCATTATCGGCTAGTCTCACTACAAGCAGAACTATGATGGGAATATTTGTTAACTGTCCTTTCTCCTGTCATCCTTCCAATCCATATTTAAGACAGTGGCTTGGAAAATACCCTCGGCTTAATTTCAGTTAGCTCTGATAATCTCGACTGGGTGTTCAATACCGGTGTATTCGTCCGTCCGTCAAAGCCTTGAATGCATGTGTACTGTTATGTTACTGTGATCTGGGACAGTCACGGTAACCATATGAGAAACGCCAAATAATATGGCATAAGAAATGTGAATGGTTCCATTAGACCTGTCGTGCTATGACCAAGACGTTTTTTGTACGGCTGGAACTGCAAGCAACTGGATGGGCCGTTGAGAGACGTCCGCTTGCTGCCGGGAGCCTCCGAAACTATCTTACATCAAGTTAGTACGTCATGAACGTCCCTTGTACGGATATATCCATTATGAGAAGAGATCGCTCATACCCTGGGACATCAGACAATGGAAGTGCGTATTGTACTGACAGTGAAAGCAATAGCTATTTAATAAGCACACACACACACACACACACACACACACACACACACACACACACACAATAAGCAGTTGTGAAAGTTAACTCCGCCTCAGGTACTAAAGGCAATAACATCTTATTCCGGAGAACCGGCTGGAGAGTATAATAGAAATGACAAATGGTTTATGATGATAAGTTCGGTCATTACGGTAACAGTTTTTACATCTCGTGTCGTATCAATAATAAGATTAATTGAGATCCTGAACAGCAGCTGGAACTGAACAATCAGACGAGAATCTAAAGTTAAAATCTCTACCGGGAGTGTGACTATCTTGTCTACAGTGATGTAAATCACGTGTACCTACGATACTGAACTGATTTAACGACGCATTGAGGGTGAGTTAACCAGATGGTGCGGCTAGAGTTCCGAACCCGGGATGAAATTATTAACCCCTTTTTGTGAAGACCGTGCACCGTGCACCCAACAACCCAGCGGTAATAACTTACAGAAGACGGCAGTCGGGAAGAGCCTCCATAACCATCAACGTACTTTAGTACGTACCCAGGCCGTCATGCAGCTGCGAACAGTACCAGCGGCACTTGCCGTCTATGTAAGTGAGGGATGGGACCATCATAGCACTAACTCGAGGATGAGTTATAGCCTGGCAGGATTATATACACGGAGACAATGAACGTTCCCCTCGAAATAGAACATTTACTTCCAGCGATGGGTCTTGGTGGTACTTGTTTGGCTGGTATGTTTATATCGACAGAGAAATCTTGGAATGATACACTCAGAATAGGTCAAAGCCTACAATCGGTCTTCGCCTGTACAAAAATCCACCTAATCAGCCCCAAGAAATGATTACTGCATTATACTAACTGCTGTCTGTACCTTCCCTTGATCGTAGGATGATGAAAAAGCCTCATAATAAATACTGATTCACTGTAAATACATCCAAATGATCGAAAAGGCTTTTTATATAAATCATGTATTTTGGGGCAGGAATTATAAACAGTAAAAGACATACATACACAAAAACTTACAAGTGAACGGCACCAAACCTGAAGTCTGGCTGCGTCAGGCT
>NC_092242.1:15648498-15703498 GCF_036320965.1 Panulirus ornatus | reverse complement strand
AAAGCATATACGTGCACCAGTTATAATTAACCTGAGGTTTAAAATTGCATTTAAGGAATAGTAATTGTGATTTCACAAAAGATTAACTCCTACTTAAGATGAATTTAAAAGGTTTTCTGATTCTATTGTAAGACTAATAAATTTCTGGTTGCATCTCTCATCTTAAAGCTGAAACTTCATCCCACATGTGTATTCACCATGGCAGGTGTTTTTGCATGTGTCAAGCAGGATGAGAATTCAATTCCATTTCTGATATCTTAAAGTATATTTTTTTCTTTTTTTGTGGAGGGAGGGAGGGAGGGAGGGAGGGTTTTAAGTCTACGTCATCCATCTTTCTAAAAGCCTGAGTTATTATACTCAGACTGTTAATAGATTAGTTCACATATTATCTTAACTTCAAACTTGTTATCTTAGGGCCTATTAGAGAAACCTGGCTATCAGAAAGTGTAAAAGACATCTCACAAATATATATATATATATATATATATATATATATATATATATATATATATATATATATATATATATATATATATATATATATATATATATATATATATTCTCGTTTGGACGGAAAGCAGCGTGGAATGAAAAGTAAAAATTCTTAATAAAAATAAATAATTCGGAATTACATTTCTAATATCCATCAACATACACTGTTTGGTAAGATGTCGAGGGTGTTACTATTGAAGACTGTCTTACATTTCATCGTCATTATCATCCACCTTCTCTACAACTGTTTGTAAAAGAGGCTCCTGTTTTACGGGAGGCGTCCTCTTAACAGATCCACCCCTTCGTGTGGAGCCTGTCAGATGAGTGCATGAATCTGGTGTCCCAGTGTTACCTGTTTATGCCTAAATCCTCTCTTATGATGAATCACTTGGGTGGATTCCCCAATGAAAAAAAAAAGAATGACGCATATCATTGTAGCTACGATATTTGAGACAACCGAATTTTCTTCTCGCACAGGAAATGTAGACTATTACAGGAGCAGATCATGATATCGTATAATAATTATCCTTCTCACAGTTATTAGCTCGCTCGTGAGTCTGTGTGTGGGGGACAGACGTGAGCCCCAACCATGGCAAAGACAGAGCCCCCGGAGAAGAGAACACACAGACCGGAGGACAAGCACAGCCTCCAGACAGACAAACATACATCACAGAGGATAAAATGCTGACCAAACGGAAACAAACAAAGATAGAGAGGAGACAATGCAGACTCAAGAGGGGCAAACACAGACCTAAGGGGGACAAAGAGAGAGCTAAGGGGAACAAACACAGACCTAAGGGGAACAAACAAAGCTAAGTGGGACAAACACAGCTAAGGGGAACAAACACAAACCTAAGGGGGGCAAACACAACTAAGTGGGACAAACGCAAGTAAGGGAGACAAACACAAAGGTAAGGGGTGACAAAACAGGAGGCAAGGGGGGGGCACAGAGGTAAGGGGTGACAAAACGGGAGGCAAGGGGGGACCAACATGCACCTGGGAGGGACACAGTGGCGTGAGAGAGACCACCACAGACAGACCTGATGGGATAAAGACACACACACACACACACACAGACCCGAGTGGGGCAAACATGGACCCGAAGGGAGTAGCGGGTGGCGAGGATCAGCAGAGACCCCGACAAGTGGAGGAGAGAGAGAGAGAGAGAGAGACGTGTGCAACCCGTCGTAAGGAACAGTCGTAAGTACCTTGAACAACCTCCGACCGAGGCGCATTTCCGCGTCGTAATGTGTACGTCCCTGCTGACCCAACGCATGCGAGCCCGCGGAAGGGGTGAGGCAGGCCTGCGTTGTAACACATGCTGAGTCACACGCTGGCGCAGAGAGAGAGAGAGAGAGAGAGAGAGAGAGAGAGAGAGAGAGAGAGAGAGAGAGAGAGAGAGAGAGAGAGAGAGAGAGAGCACTGGATGCAAGTAGAGGGAGAAAGCGTGAGCGAATCTCAATGGGGAAGAAAGGGAGTAAAATGATTCGCAAATCGTTCTTGGACACGAGTCATGAACGTGGTCATTATCTGAAGAAAAAAAGTTCATCAGTAAAGAACAGAGAATTAGATGCTCAACAGCGTCCACAAGGAATCTAACGTATATCTACAAATACTTACATATATCACTCGCATATTACAATCATTATCATGATAATTACTATTATTACTATTATAATTATCATTATTATCATTATCAATTATCATTATCGTTATTATCATCATTACTATCATCGTCATTATTATCATTACTATTATCATTATCATCATTATCATTATTATTACTATTATTATTATTATTATTATAATAATCATCATTATGAATACATTACTATTGTTATTCAACCCCAGAATCTCCCTTATGGGAAATCAGCAGCTTCCAGTCTGCGCTACAAGAGGAGCTGGGGAGGATAGGCTCCTTTGAGAGGGTGGTGAAAGGGGCCTCGACGTTACTGTAAGCTTTTCCGTCCACCTGACGTGGTCAGAGAGGTGGCTAACTTCTCGCTTGTGGTGTTACCATTTAGAGTGTGTGTGCGTGTGTGTGTGTGTGTGTGTGTGTGTGTGTGTGTGTGTGTGTGTGTGTGTGTGTGTGTGTGTGTTACAGATACTTTTCACAAGCACTTCAGTGAACACAATCTCGATGTTTTCCTTTTAACAGCAAGGCTCCAGCCAGAAACCTGAAGTGCTCCGCTGCTCTCACAAATTCAGCATTTCCATCTCGCCTTTAATTGAATCCCATCCAGACATGGAGTAATTTCATGCAAATATCGGGTGGAAAAAAAAAAAAAACAGTACGGGCACTGAGTATGTAAACCCCACAGGAGATTAATAATCCAGATGCTGGATCAATCTATGACTATAATTCCTTAAGACGGAGAGCCACTTAGCTTCCTAGAGGGAGTAATTTACGATTAATAATGATTAGTCACAAGGTTATATAGTCTGGGTATGATTCCTGACACGCCTCTTTAATCTGGGCTTTCTGATTGCTTGACACACGCCCGCTCACCCTGGGTCAGGTGGAGGTAGTACTGTAGCCGCGGCATGAGCTCGGACACGCCTACACCTCCTTGGTTAGCAATACGTGGGTGCATTCACCGCGCACCCACCGCACTTTTACCGAAGTGGCCGAGATTAATCAGGATGGCAAAAAAAGACTTAATGTCCGTGTCGTCTGCTTGTGAATATAAACAAAAATATAATAATGAGAGAGGGTGAGCGAAATAAGAAAAAATAAGGCGTGTTCTCCCTCGGCCGCTCTGGATGTTCTATACTTCAAAACTCAATGTGAGGATTATCGAACTTAGTGGAGGTAACATACTGAACCCGAATCATCTACTTTACCCAACACAATAGAGATCTAATGCATAACACAACAGTCGAGTGTAACATATGAAACATTAATTAGGAAGAGCTCTTATAATATGACTTATCATATTAGGGTATAGCATACTAATATACATATTACATTACACGATTGTATTGGATATCCTCTTAAACCACAGAACGGTGTCCTGATTATACTTTATGATATTGTGTAAACAAGAACGAGCAGCGAGTCTACCTCCTCTCTATGATTCTCAGGTCCAAAACATGAGTGATGCTCGTGTTTCTACCACCCCCACAATTTGCATGACTTGTGTGTGTCTCTAGAGCTTGCGTGGCTCTATTGAACTTTTGTATTCTACTCTGTTATCTTTTAAGTTCAAAACTTAAAATTAGACATGGGCCAACGGGCTCTCTTGTCTGTTTCTCCCATGGTTCTCCCTCCCATCTTCGCCCTTACTAACGAGTCTGCTATACAAATAACTGTTCTATAACTATATTCGTGTAATTCTATATTGCTACTGACGGTTAAAAGAATCGAACACAGACCGAAAACTACTTATCTAGATGTATGTATATAGTTATGTACACACAAGTTAAAAAAAAAAAAAAGTATCTTACCACTTGTCGTATGATAAAGTATGACAACGCGGACGAAGTATTTTGAATAATGCCCATTGGTCTGGCCTCACATTGGTAGCCCTGTTTTCATGACATTACAATATATCGATTTATAGCGACATTTCTTGTCATTTAAATATCAAATTCTTTATTGATTTCATATTTCGATGGAAATAACTATAAAGTGGAGCTAGCTATCGTAATCATTATTAAATCTCTCTCAACATTCATGTTTACCAACCCTCCCGAGACGAGTCGTATTGATCACTTCGAAATTCATCGGACTCATCCAGGAAGAATTTTTTTTTACCGTATCTGCGTATACCCCACTAGAGGGAGGCCTTCCTCGTCTTGAGGATCCTCTCGCGGGACTTATATAACCAAGGTTTACCTGAAGTCTGGACGGCCAGGCGAATATCTGGAGTTCACAGTGAAGAGAAGCAGATACGTGTTTACCAGACCCGCGTACCGGGTGTAGAAAAACCCTTTCTAAAGCAGTAATTGCACAGGTTTCTGTGCTGTTTTGAATTACTGTTCTACCCGGGGGATGGAACGTTGGTAATGAAAATTAATGTGTTGTATAAAGAGTTCTCAAAGGACTGCGAATTACAGCCCCGATTAACAACCTTGTGCTAGAGAACTGACAGTGATTACGGGCGATAGCAATCGGTTGTAATTGTATCCTGCATTATAACTCGCGTCTGAGGGAAAGACGAAAACAATAAGGCCGAGCCGCGGCGTAATGCCATGTGATTATCTCGTGAGAACAAACGCGCATCACCGCCGGGTTATCGAAGGCATCTAACACTACCAGCGCGGAGGGTAATTGGATTATAATTCCCTTTGTCTCTTCTTTTGTTACGTTTGGCAGGCTTGGATCGTGAGGCTAAGTGACCGACCTCTTCCTTGTACTTATAATTTTTTTGCGCGGGGAGGGGCATCACAAGTCTTTGGGGTCTTCCTTTATTACCTTTTCGTTCATTATTCCTCACACTGACGGGAGAGTGACTTAAATGCTAATGGCTGGACGAACTGAACCAACATGCAAGTAATGGTGATCTCTGTATACCGGGTCGTGAGACGAGGATAATCCTGAGATTAAAGTCGTATGAGCGCCGGCAGACAGAGGGTTGCTGACAAAATCGTGAGCTGGAAAACTCGGGAGGGCAAGAATGAAGTTGGAGACCCAACATCCGCTGGGAGAAAACGACGGTATATCACTAATTATATTCAATCTCTTGCCATATTTTCCCCTGCCACCCATGATCTCTACCCTTATCGATGGGAAGTAATTCTTCAATTAGACACGTGAGACCCAGATAAAACCCACATAAGGCGTAGCCTTCTACTGGTCGTGGGGGAAGACTCGCGATTGCAAGCGGAACCTTAACCCCAACAGTGCCTCTAAATCGTGGCCTGGACAGCAGGGTTCCGCGTCCCATTACGTGATGGTGTGGATAGCACAGGATTTGTTTGGCGGATTCAGACGTATTTGGAGAGTAGAGAGGTGTGCAGCACGAGAGCCCGCGACGCCAACTGGTACACATATTTGACCCCGCCCGCCTGTGTGACTCGAGACAAAAAAAAGTGACTTTTTTGGGGGGAGGGGAAAAGAGAGACATTTTCTTGTGGAATTCGTAGCGTCATGACGACAGATGCACGAAATCATGGAATGATATTTCGAGTGGTTTGTGTACTTTACTTAACCCATGGCACTGGGAATGAAAATTATGTTCAGAGGATATATATATATATATATATATATATATATATATATATATATATATATATATATATATATATATATATATATATATATAATTCGTTTATCACCGACTTCACTTGTGTGAGTTATAACAGCAAATAAAAAGTCCCCCTTGGCGAGGCCGTATTATCGTCAGAAGACACAATAGGGTAATGTTTCATCATGGAGCCTCTAGCCTAAAAGAAGTCCATGCTTTCCCTGCTACTGAGGGTGCCGCAGCCGGGGAGTCATATACCTGGCACCCATTTGTGAAAGGGGGTCTGTGGTCGCATAATAATCATAATGATGATAATGAATATATATATATATATATATATATATATATATCCCTGGGGATAGGGGATTAAGAATACTTCCCACGTATTCCCTGCGTGTCGTAGAAGGCGACTAAAAGGGGAGGGAGCGGGGGGCTGGAAATCCTCCCCTCTCGTTTTTTTTTAATTTTCCAAAAGAAGGAACAGAGGGGGCCAGGTGAGGATATTCCGAAAAAGGCCCAGTCCTCTGTTCTTAACGCTACCTCGCTAATGCGGGAAATGGCGAATAGTTTGAAAAAAAAAAAAAAAAATATATATATATATATATATATATATATATATATATATATATATATATATATATATATATATATATATATCCTCCCTGGGGATAGGGGAGAAAAAATACTTCCCACGTATTCCCTGCGTGTCGTAGAAGGCGACTAAAAGGGGAGGGAGCGGGGGGCTGGAAATCCTCCCCTCTCGTTTTTATTTTTTTTAATTTTCCAAAAGAAGGAACAGAGAAGGGGGCCAGGTGAGGATATTCCCTCAAAGGCCCAGTCCTCTGTTCTTAACGCTACCTCGCTAATGCGGGAAATGGCGAATAGTATGAAAGAAAAAAAAATATATTATATATATATATATATATATATATATATATATATATATATATATATATATATATATATATATATATATATACAGATAGATAGATAGCTATACATACATACATACATACATACATACATACATACATACATACATAAAATCTTTGTAAGAAAAGGCCTCATAGGTGGCAGTGAGGGTGAGGCAATGAGGAATGAAGTGTGTTGCAATAACTCGAACTTTCTCCTCGTCAGCCACTCTGCCTCCTGGCTGACAGTGTGTCAGGGATAGTCGGAAAGACTTTACCTTAATCAGTCGTCGGCCAAGGCGGCGCCATTCGTACCCCAGCACCAACTGACTGCTGCTGCTGCTCCTCCTCCTCCTGCTTGGTGGTGGGGGCGTGGACGACTTTCCTCCCACAGGAGGAACGAGACCTTAGCTGCGACCATCCGGGGTTTGTTTTCCTCTACTGTGGCGTGACTATGATATGACTGCAAGGCCGAGTGTGGCGTCCAGGGCAGAGGACGTTCCCTTCTATAACGTATGCGTTGTGCATTTGGTCAATCATCTGGCTATCCTTCGTAGATTAATCACCTGTTTCTTTATAACTCATTCCTCTGTATCTTCCCACGTCTCTTATCTGTTCGTTCGTCCATCCGCCTTGTCTACTATCCATGCGTATGACTATCTGTTCTACGTAGAGCACTGACAACTAAAAGGGTGGGAGGGAAAGGGGCCTCGTCCAAACACCTGCAGTTCAAGGTTGTGGAGTGCCATGATCCTCGTGGTCGTCACCACCCGTCACGCACTCGGCTCTTTAGATTGCGTGGTGTCAGCCAGCGACACTATCTTGACGGTGGACACTGTGATCAATTATCTATCAAGCAACGGAGGACGGACGGCAGCTTGCTCTCAACCACTGCCGTCTGGTTTGTCTTGGCTGGTAACAATATATACAAAAACACGGAGGGAGGAAGAGGGAACGTTTAAAGGTGTCATAGGACACAATAAGTTGAGTGGGTTGAACTGCGAACAATGCAAACACCCGACGAGTTTTTATGCCAGCGGAGTAAGTCTCAGGGCAAAAGGTATGGAAGCATTTATGACTTGTTTGCAGCACATTAAATATTAAGCTATAAACACACACAGACACACAATATATATATATATATATATATATATATATATATATATATATATATATATATATATATATATATATATATATAAAATAGGTTACTTCTTCCCCAACTAGGATGCTGCATAGATCCACACTAAATGAGCAGATATCTTCTATGCCAAAGGATTGAGGTCCTGGGGTGAGGAGGAGAGGGGAAGTGAGCTGAAGGGTGTCAAGTCGACTCGTCATCTAATAAGTATACAGGAAAAGAGGCCGAAGAAAGATCACTTATGGAGGAGAGAAAGAGAGTAGGCCACAAGACGTTATCCTGAGGAACACCACTGTTGACAAGCGTAACGAAGGAGGTGTCATTCCACCAACAACACCCGCGATGGAATGTACGATAAAAGATCTATACCTGAGAAGAAGAGTCAAAGGAAGGAAATTAAGAAAACGGAGATCTATGCCCCACCCTCTCGAATGTCTTTAGAGCTGCCGAGAATCACGACAAAAGAGAAAGGCCCAGAGGATGGTCACATGGGAAAGAAGACGAACTGTAGATTTGTAGAGGTAAGGCCATGAATGGTGAACTGGAAAACAAGAGCGAGATTCTAAGTGATGAAGGAAGTGAGAAACTGAGGAGAATTTCTACTGACGCTGGAGATGGCAGAAGTGAGAGCGAAGGGACGATAGTTTCTTCTTTAGGTATGGGCTGAAGCAAGGAATGCTTCCCAGAAGAAAGACTGAGGCATTTAGGTAAATGGCTAAGTAGACGAGCAAGTATCGGAGCTAACTCATAGGGACGCTTCCTTAGCTTGAAGGTGAATATAAGAAATATGAATATAAAGAATTAAAAGGTTAAGGGATTTTGAATAAAATGGCGCTGAGACTGGGTGATTCAAAATCCATTAGGTGGTCATTCGTTTTCTTTCTCTTTTTTGCACTACTCTAAGCAGAAATGTCCTATTGTCTGCTGATGGCCTAACATTCCAATTTCCTGTTTTCTAAACTGCTTTGTTATTTAATTCCGATGATGACCACCATTTTTTTCTTTCTTTCTTTCTTTCCTCCACTCGTCTTTTGATCACTGATTGATAACCTCCACAACAGACATTATTTCCAGTGAAGAGTCATTGTTACTCGATAATCTGTCGTAAAGTTCTAAGGGTCAGGAGGCAGTTACTCGTAAACGTGTGGCTTTTCTTGACATTCTTATATGTTCAATTCATCTCGTTAAATTTCGTCTTTAGTCCGCGGGTAATATATCTTTTTTTTTTCTTCTTACTACCTCGGCATCGTCTCAAATTTGACTCCTTTTTTTTTTTTCTTATCTCAGACTCTTATCTCAGACTCTTATCTCAGACTCTTATCTTAATAACCTTTGGTATCTTCGCCAACATGACACTCATGTGCTTCATTCCTCCCACCTTTCTACACCTTTTAAAAGTCATGTTTGCTGGCGGAGTTGATTTCTCGTACTCTAATTTTCACGTTGTGTTCTGCGTGTCTCGTGTACCCAAGCCCAAGAGCTGTCTCACTCAGCACTAAGACTCCAGTCATTGTGAAAGACAGAGTCATCATTTAAACCCCTGCTGTTCTTTTCTAACTATTGGTTCATTATCCTAATACCCCATCCAGCCTGATTAGCGAGCAAAATCTAATGGATCGTAAATTAACAAGAGAGTTCATTATAACTAATCGTCAGGTGTTGATGAATTCCTAAATAGCCCAACCCTGTCAGTCACATTCGGGTGATGGAGGGAGAGGAGAAAAAAAAAAGAGAATGGTCTTTGGTTCAATCATTTTCTTTAAGAAACGAAGCGAAGCCAAGCTAATCCTCAATTAGCGTGAGAGGAAAAACAAAATCATAACCTCAGGCATACGAGATTAATATATATATATATATTTTTTTTCTATCTTACGTTCTTTTGTATCATTTAAAAGACACGAGACGCTAGGGAACACCTACCTCGTCCTGGGATTCAAAAGAGAGAGAGATAATGATCGGACCACCAACACTGATTATTTCTGGGAGTTATGCTGACCCGGACTCAAGCATTTAAACGCCTTAAATGGCCAGGCTGATCTGATAAGAAACTCATAAATCTCTAATGTCCCTTCCTAAAGTGGCAGCAAATGGCTGTAAATGCAAGACTTCCTATGAAACTTCATTTACAAAACAGGAGTAACTTGTAAACAGTCACGTGATGTTGATGATTGCTTTTTGTTGTTGTTGTTGTTGTTGTTGTTTCTTAACATACATATATATACAAGAAAAAAAAATTATTGTTTATTTCCTGTAAAGTTATTTAGCTGCTTGAATTAACTTTTATGAGTTTGCTCATCACGACTGAGATCTTATCTTCTGAAGGTGATACTCACACCCAGGCTACCAGCAGTACTTGACACCACACGTACCACCACCTGACACCAGTGATGTCACTTCCACCACCACCACTACCCATATAACCACCACTACGATTACCACCAGTGACAACAAGAATATTTCACAGGAGAGTAACCCCTGCTGTCACAACCCGGTACCTACAAGGTCATCAGTGCCTTCCCACTGTAGTCAAGTGACATAGGCCACCACTGTAATCACTACCCTTTGTCCCAGTTACCATCAGCACCTCCCACTGTAAACACTGCCTTTACAAAACCACTACTAACCACCATCGATACCTCCCACTGTAATCACTACCCTACCTAACCATTACCACTGCCATCACCACTAGTAACGTTTACAATTACCATCATCACTCCACCACTTGCGAACGCCCCCATCACCACCATTAGCCCACCTGCTACCAGCAACATCACCACCGCCACCACTACCACTCCTCCACCACTACGTAACCACCACCACCGCCACCACTACCATTCCTCCACCACTACGTAGCCACCACCACTAACCACTACCACGATCAAAAATATCCTCCTCTTTCGCCTCTCTCTCTCTCTCTCTCTCTCTCTCTCTCTCTCTCTCTCTCTCTCTCTCTCTCTCTCTCTCTCTCTCTCCAGAGTGTCTGCATGACATCGTAAGTCAGATAAACATGACCATTCACTTACACGGACGAAAAATGAAAAATAATGACTCGGTCGAAGGGCTCAGTACCTGGCGTGATGCCTCGTCTTGTGGAATTACAAGTATTATTCTCTCTTTTTGGAGGCTGTTTGCTTCCTAGCCTTCTCGCCGCTTAAGTGGTGACACATTGACCCCTTGAGTGTGTGTGTGTGTCTGCAGGGACAAATAGGAGGATGGTATGAGAGGGACGGACTGGGATAGAAAAAAAGAGCAGCAGGGACAAGTAGAGGGTTTGCAAATTACATGTTCACACTATGACGAGTGGCTTGTGCTGCCATGCTAGTGGTCCCCACATCCTACCATCAGTGATCCGGTTGTAACAAAGTACGTTGAAGAAGAAGTCTTCATTCTTATACCCCATCTGCACTAACACGACACAAACTTCGTTCTGATAACCTCTTCCTATCGATGCGGCACAAACACCCGCCTCACTCTATCCAAACAAACGGAAGTACTAAGAAAGGAGTTGTTAGCATCTGTTTTATGGCTGGTCATATATATATATATATATATATATATATATATATATATATATATATATATATATATATATAAGGAAGATCACTTGAGAAGAATGAATAACAGAAGACTTATAAATTTGACATCCACAACCAGATGGAGGAATGTCTCGTCGCCAGGTCTTCTGTGCCAGGGGCGATCCAAGCTTACAACCTTGAGAGCATAGGGAAGATAAACCATGTCCTCAGAAGATCAAATCCCAAACTCCTTTAGCTGACTTCAATCGCCTTGAACCTATGAGCACCTAATCCAAGACCTGACAACTGACCATATATTGCTAGTGAGACTCGTATACCATAATCGCGTTCCAATACGTCGCTTATCTATTCCAATCCTGAGGAAAATGTTTATCTGAGAGGAGAGGTCGTAGGAGGACGATCGTCCAACTCGTAGATAGTGGTGATGATGTAAGAGGAGGTACCTCACCCACTTCGAAGATGATGGGGCTAAACCTCTTATGGATACGTCGGGGGGATAAGGGATGTCCAAAGGTCACCACCAGCACACGACTGTGAGAATCAGGTATATTTGTATAGTCTCACTGCTCGTGATTTACAGGGTTACCCGTGCGTAGGAGAATATGAAGAACCTGAAAGAAAACGTCGCCCAGTTTGTAGGTGAAGGCTGGCGATCATTCGAGGAGAAGTCCTTCAATTCAATTCGGAGAACATCGTAGGATTCCTGAGTGAGGAGAGTCGCCGTGATCCGTCTTGACCTGGGAGCGGTGGCTCCCTTCTTGGTGAGGGATATATGCAGTTTCATGCCTTCTGTTGACAATATCTTAAAACCTGATCGTTCGCGCGAGAGAGAGAGAAAAAAAAACAAGTTTAAATGACATCTGTTGACAGATCTTTACAGCTGCTAAGTGACTCAGGAATTAAAAGGCATTTTCCCGTCAACTGTAAATATCAAAATTACACGATAGGTAAGAGGAGGAGACGATGGAGAATATTTACAAGCAATACATTACTGAAAGCTGAAAGTGAGTCGGTGTTTTCGTATGTAGATACCACACAATACATTTCTCAACGCAGCTCACGCCGTACGTAAAGAAGAAAGTGAACAATAGACAGTATGATTATACAGACTATTTATCTAACCATCTGATTTTCTACATGTCAATTGATGTCTTCATAAAACACTCTGTTTCTCTTTCACATATTGCTTAATTCTGATATATAGATATATATATACATATATATAAATATATATATATATATATATATATATATATATATATATATATATATATATATATATATATATATATATTCCTACGAGTCCACGGGGAAATGGAACACGAAAGTTCCCAAGCGCACTTTCGTGTAACAATCACATCATCAGGAGAAATACAAGAAAGAAATATAACAATCACTTGAGATATATATATATATATATATATATATATATATATATATATATATATATATATATATATATATATATATATATATATATTATCCCTGGGGATAGGGGATTAAGAATACTTCCCACGTATTCCCTGCGTGTCGTAGAAGGCGACTAAAAGGGGAGGGAGCGGGGGGCTGGAAATCCTCCCCTCTCGTTTCTTTTTTAATTTTCCAAAAGAAGGAACAGAGGGGGCCAGGTGAGGATATTCCAAAAAAGGCCCAGTCCTCTGTTCTTAACGCTACCTCGCTAACGCGGGAAATGGCGAATAGTTTAAGAGAAAAAAAAATGATATATATATATATATATATATATATATATATATATATATATATATATATATATATATATATATATATATATATATATGTTCCTGTGAGTCCACGGGGAAATGGAACACGAAAGTTCCCAAGCGCACTTTCGTGTAATAATCACATGATCAGGAGAAATACAAGAAAGAAATATAACAGTCACTTGATATATATATATATATATATATATATATATATATATATATATATATATATATATATACATTCAGTGAGAAAAGTATATCTTTTATTCCGTAAGCCATCCTCAAACGAAGGAGTATCCTCATGCCATGTACGAAAGGTGCGAGCCTGGCGTGCCAAGTTGACCGATGCCCGGATGCTCCACGATACCGTCATGAATCTGAGTGATATTCCTCTCTCATTCCACCTCACGTAGATTGGTCTCGTATGTTTCTGGTGAAAACCTAAAATGCGACTTTGATGCTGGTTGTGAAACTCCACGTTTGCTGGGGAGGGGAGGAGGAGGGAGGGGTCGTCCGAAAGTAGGAAAACGAACAACAAGCTGTTGGTTTGAGGTTTCAAAAGCTGGAAAATGAACAATAAGCTGTTGGTTTGAGGTTTCGAAAGCTGGAAAATCAATAATAAGCTGTTGGTTCGGGGTTTCAAAAGCTGGAGAATGAATAATAAGCTATTGGTTTGAGGTTTTGAAAGCTGGAAAATCAATAATAAGCTGTTGGTTCGAGGTTTTAAAGGACGGAAAATGAACAATAAGCTGTAGGTTCGAGGTTTCAAAAGACGGAAAATGAATAATAAGCTGTTGGTTCGGGGTTTCAAAAGCAGGAAACTGAATAATAAGCGTTTGGTTCGAGGTTTCAAAAGACGGAGAATGAATAATAAGTTGTTGGTTCGGGGTTTCTAAGGCAGGAAATTGAATAATAAGCGTTTGGTTCGAGGTTTCAAAAGACGGAGAATGAATAATAAGTTGTTGGTTCGGGGTTTCTAAAGCAGGAAACTGAATAATAAGCTGTTGGTTCGGGGTTTCATAAATAATAAACTGAACAACAAGGTGTTGGTTTAGGTCTTAAAAGCAGAAAAACTGTATATGCCGTTGGCTCAGATTTTAAAAGCATGAAATTGAACGACTGCACGTTCGTTCAGCTTTCTGAACACCGGCAGTGTTCATGAAATGTTTACGAAATGAGAACAGAGAAGCTTGGACTAACAGCAGCAACGGAGGGAATAATATTTTCATGATGTTATGTACATGATCACGAAACTCGAAGGCTTTCTATTTCTTTCACACACTGCCTTGTGTTGTCTTTTCAAATTGCTTCGTACTCTTATAGTTCCGTCCGCGTGTTGAAGTTTGCACCATCTCTTATCACTTTACTTTAAATTCTATTTTCACAAACGTGAGGAGTAAAATTTACATAACAAAGAAATCTATCCCTTTTAAAAAAAAAAAAAAAAAGTCTTTGGTCACGTCTGTTGTTTGTGAAGGAAAAGATTATATTCATAATGTAAAAATAATAGATGATAGCGAATACTTGTTTTCTGTATTGCCATGCATTATAATCTCTGTTGTTATATTCACTGTGGCTTAGGGCGACAGCGTTACGTGTGAAATGCGTGAAAAGACTGAGAGGAAATCATGCAGAAAGGTGATGAATATATAGAAAGGATATAGAAAGGTGATAAGGAATGATAACAGGAGACACATCATATTCGAGTTTATAGAGATAACCAATATCATTTTTCCCCTCAACCTCCAGTTATCTGAAAGTAAATCCATTTATCCTTTCTTACCAGATCCACATCATTGCTATGAGCCTCCCGGTGCTAAAATGCCTTAAAGCTCTAACACTATTTTCTGTACCAACGTAAAAATATATCTCATGATCGAAACTGCCAAAATTATTCGGGGGGGAGGGAGTCCTACTTGCCTGCTGTCCAGTTTTTGTCCTGGAACTTTGTGTGATTAAATTTCCTGGGAACATTCCTCTCCACTAGACACAGCAATGCCATGCCTTGAGAAACTGGAGGCATCTAAATGACTCCCAGTGTCCTATCAGCCTCATATATCACAGCTCACGCAGAGGGAGAGAGAGAGAGAGAGAGAGATACAGAGATGGGGAGAGGAGAGAGAGAGAGAGAGAGAGAGAGAGAGAGAGAGAGAGAGAGAGAGAGAGAGAGAGAGAGAGAGAGGGGAGAGAGAGAGAGAGAGAGAGAGAGAGAGAGAGAGAGAGAGAGAGAGAGAGAGAGAGAGAGAGAGAGAGAGAGAGAGAGAGACTCTGCATCGTCGTTAAAAACGAAAAAAGTACAAAAAAAAAATTATTGGTATTTCTTCGTCACATGTTATAAGGCCGGTGTTAGGGTTGTCCGGTAATGGCATTTGCAACGATGTTTGGCTGGCCGGAATGTGTTCGAGATGACTCTACGCTGAGAATCCTGTTTTGAGACGAGAGAGAGAGAGAGAGAGAGAGAGAGAGAGAGAGAGAGAGAGAGAGAGAGAGAGAGAGAGAGAGAGAGAGAGACATAGCATTCTGGGGTCTGATCAGATAAAAGGTAGAACCTGATTCTTTTATCATTATTTTCGTTGTTTATCGGATTTAAGATGAAAAAAAAAAAATTCTTTGTCCTTATTTGGGTCTCAGGTGTTAGAGGTCAAACCCTAAGCATCTTTAAGAACTCTGGATATAACTGAAGCACATTACTATTTGTGTGTGTGTGTGTGTGTGTGTGTGTGTGTGTGTGTGTGTGTGTGTGTGTGTGTGTGAGAGAGAGAGAGAGAGAGAGAGAGAGAGAGAGAGAGAGAGAGAGAGAGAGAGAGAGATTTACAATTTCAAAATATCTTTAAAACCTCCTGTGCTATTTAGAAATTATACTCCACAACCCACCGGTGATCCTCCGTTGGCACAACGCTACACACGGTGTACGGAGCACGGTCTACGGAGCGACAGAAGGTACCCGCTGTTATAACGCGTGTCTGCAACACCATTCGTTACGACGAGCATGAAAAAAAATGATAATAATAATAACCTGATATTCAAATTTGTGACAAGAAACGTATGGTTTTTACGAACAGAACAACAGCACAGGGAAGGGTCCACTGTAGACCTCGCTGGCTGGCCGGCGGATTACGGTAGCGGGCCATTGTAGGACGATGTATACAATAAGATCCTCAGATGGTATCTTGCAGGGCGTGGCCAGGCACGACACAGCCCTTGGCCTCTTGGGTGGACGTCTCCTCACGCCCAGTGAAGAATCGTCGGCTGTCATATTCCCCGGGATGTGTCCAGGAAAAGTAAGATATGCGAATAAATCGACAGTGGAACGCAAGGGTTAAAAAATATCATTGGTTTATCAAGTTATCAAATTTTATCACTACGTTTGCTTTAAGACGCTGTTGAAAGCCACACACACATATATATATATATATATATATATATATATATATATATATATATATATATATATATATATATATATATAAATATATATATATATATATATATATATATATATATATATATATATATGTGTGTGTGTGTGTGTGTGTGTGTGTGTGTGTGTGCTTCTGATTGCAGCGCTGATGATGCAAGGACCCTATATATGGAGTCCTGGGATAAAATATACTAATATAATTCATGTTATGTCCGCGGGTGTTACCGGACGTCGTTCGCATGTGGTTAGAACGAGTAGAGAAAGAGTTACCTTCGGCGAGGCTGTCTCATTATCAATGGACGAAAAGGAGTACACTCTCGTGAGGTACCTTCTCCCTCGAAAGGATTCCATTAATATCCTGCTTCTCGATGGGAATATAGCCTGAACCTGCAGGATCCCCTCCCCTAAAAGGGGGTCCTGGGGTCGTATGATTAGTGAAATGTGTGACAGGTGTTCCCGGACTCCGCCTGCCAAGTGGTAACATCGCGAACGAGAGGTCACCTTCGAGGAGGCTGCATCGTGGTCAACGGACGATGAGAGTCGAGTGTCGTCCAGGTCTCTCACATTACACAGGATCCAACCTTACCCTGCTACTGCGAGGAGTACAGCCCCGAGGATGCAGGAGCTCCGTAAAAAAAGAAGAAAACGGGTCCTGGGATGACATCAGAATAAATATAACGTGATATTTGCATGACTCATGTACGGTATGCAGGGGGCACAGACAAGCATGTCCTCCCCCCTTCTACCTCAAGAAATAGTTGACGGTCTATGGCATCCATGTAGGAGAAGTACATCTCAACGACTTCCTGACTCTGCGCGTACCAGAACTTAACTTTTATGGCTCAAAAAGGAAAGAAAAAAAGAAGAGAATGGTTATCCAACATACAACCTGTTACCGTTCGCGTTATCGCTTGCGTAGCGAGCGAGGAGCCGCTAGTGATACAGAGAGAGATCCTTCGACCGAACGATGTATTGATCAAGCGACGACGCCTTGGGACAGAGCCCTTTTTTGGGTGGCCGCATCTGAGAGATATCTCGGAATGGGTGTTGACGGGGGCGTATGGGCCACAGGACGGGTGATCCCTGGTGGTGATCTTGAATCGGGTTTGAGTGGGACCCCGCTGTGTGCAAGACAGGCTGTGTGGTCTGTGCGGGAGTTACAGCAGCCACTAAATCAAGAACAGCTCCTCGCGGCCCGACGCCGCCGCTCACCGGGAGAGCTTACAGATGAGAATTTGTGTGTGGGTCGAGGTTGGGTCCTTCCCACAACAGGTGAAGCGCTGCTCATTGGTTTGGGTGTGGGTCAACTTTCCAAAGCGGGGGAAGCTATATTATATACCCTCGGATCATGTGGCATCAAGTGTACACAACAGATGATATTTTCGTGAGTGTGGTGGAGGAGGAGGAGGAGGAGGAGGAAGGTGAGGGAGGAACTCTCCACAACAGGCAGAGGAACACACTTATATGTGGTAAGATTGTTAACGTAAGACAACGGGTAAATTTATGTTCCTGCGAGTGTTTGGGGGCTGACCTCCCTCGACAGGCAACGGTTGTAATCTTGTCAGAGGGTAAGGTTAAGAGCATGTCGGCTCGCCAGGTCCCGCCTCGGTAAGGTCAACCCGCCCATTTCAGCAATATTGAAAGGAGAGAGAGAGAGAGAGAGAGAGAGAGAGAGAGAGAGAGAGAGAGAGAGAGAGAGAGAGAGAGAGAGAGAGAGAGAGAGTACTTACTTACAGTACTTACGACAAGACTTTTGTCCCAAGGCAGGGGTAGTGCGTGGCGCTCACCTCGGGAAAATATATAGAGTTACGAAGAACGAGTCATGCGAGACGTGTGCTGTCGAGTGTTATGTATGAGATGAAGAAACTGAACTGTGTGTGCGCGTGGTGGACTGAAAGCCAGCAGCCCCAAGTGTGAGGTGCGGTAGAAAGAGAAAGAGACAGCTTACCTAGGGGTAAAGGAGTGATAGAAGAGAGCCGATGAAATACTCTCCCGATACCCAGGCGGGTAGTACCAGTAACATACCTCCCTGGTCGGGGGCTGTCGGCCACCTACCGCGAGAGAGAGAGAGAGAGAGAGAGAGAGAGAGAGAGAGAGAGAGAGAGAGAGAGAGAGAGAGAGAGAGAGAGAGAGTCAAAGGAAAAATTCATTTAAAAAATATGACATCCTGTACCGAGTGAGTAATAAGAGAGGATGACTTAATCATCCAGATCCAAGTCTGACTTGAGTGTGAGGCAAGTCGTACACGGCTGAAGCACCGTGGACTTCCTACAATAATAAAGTCACTCACACAATGGTTCTTGCTTTTACTGGAGCCCTTAATACACTCGATCATCTCCTCTTTGACACCTCTCCAAGAGCAATTCTGCTGGAAAATCGTGAGTTGCAGCTCCAGCCATAAAACAGTGGGTTCTTTTGCAGTCATGTGAGGAAGGTTCATTATGCTTGCATGCGATTCCCGGACCAAGACAGCTAAGTGTATCTGTAACTCGAGCACAAAAGCAGAGCACTTGCTCTGCCAGCCAAATAAGGCTGTGACAGAGCTAGATATCCTTCTGGTTTAGGTTATTCATCTAAAATATGTAAAATTTATACAACGATGTTTCAATGAATTCTTAGAGGGAAAAAGATGGTGACCAGGCGAAAAATACACCTGCAGGGGAACCCTTTACCCATCATTTCTTTTCTCTCTCTCTATTTTGGATAATGTTAATTGGAGTTTTATGAGAATGTTTGTTAATCTGCCTCGTCATTAACTCAGGTTATTCGTCTTGCTTTTGTATACGTCTTCCACCCAGAGCGTGTGTGGGGCAGGAGCAAGATGGTGTATCACGCTCTCTCCTCTTTTGGAACTGGCGTGCTGCATCTACATAAAGTTTCAGTATTCACTCAGGTCCGTAATGAGTGCCTGGGATTCTCAATTAATATGTAAATCAAGGTATGTTTCTTCTTTCTCTCAGCAGCCTCGCGTTGTATATGATCCAAGACGTTACAGGCAGAAGACAGTGGAAGACTTTGTTACGGGAAAATGCCTCGCTGCCACCTGCCTCTCTCGTCTGAGAGTGTGTGTGAGATCCTAGGGTCTTGAGTGGGAGGAGGAGGAGGAGGAAGAGAGAGAACAAAGGGGAGGGTGAGATGCATCAGTGAATACATTATTTTAACCTACATCCTAAACGCACACACTCACACACTTACAGTCTCATGTATGCACACCCACAAACACACACACACACACACACACACACACACACACACACACACACACACACACACACGCTTGTTCGCAGTTCAGTTTCCCACTTAACGAGGTAGCACCAAGAACAGACGAAGGATGGTATCATTTGCTCACCTCCACTCTTTAGCTGTCATGTATAATGTACCGAAACAAGCACCCTTATCCATAGCCAAGCCTCACAACTTTCCATTATTTGCCCTGACCTCTTCGTATGCCCCGATTCACTCCACTGATAGCACGTCACCTCCTGTGTATAACCTTGCTTCAGTTCGTTTTATCCCGCGCACATCTCACACCTCCGTGCTTGCGCAGGCTCCGATCAGTCAGTGCATCGTTCAAACCACACATCCATGTCCAATTTGGTCTTCCCTTTCATCTTTTCCCCACATTTCTGATAAGTAATCCCTTACAGTTAGTCTATCCTCGATCATCCTCTCCATATGTCCAAACCATTTCAGTAAACCTTCGTCAGCTCTCTCAAAGACACTGTACTCTTCTTACTGCCGCGCCTCTCTCTTACCCTGTCAACCCTCTTGACCACATATTGTCCATGAGCCTTTCATTTCCATCACATCCACCCTTAACCATGCCTTCTGAACAAGTACACACGACCTAACGACCTCCTCAGATTCGTTAACTTCTATAACGACCTGAATACTAGAAATTTTGTTATAGTTATTATTGTTATAATGTAGACCTCAGTCGTAATCAAAAACCCCCTCCAGAGCTCCCACTTAGTTGATGAATTTATCTGTCAAGGAGGAGGCTGTAAACTCCTGAATAACTTGAGGTACGTGTGTGGGAGAGCCACCACCACTGTCTCAGGATGTATCACCATGGCCATGTATCACACGACGCATCCAAGTCCCAGATGGAAAACCAACAGGGAATCGGCCTAACGAGAGAGCAGATGGTAGACTCAACAGAGTCACTAAGACATATCAAAGATACCGAGCGTCTTCACATTACAGGGTCTCTCTCTCCTCCCCCGCGGCGTGCGGGTTCCAGCCAACCTGCAAAACACGGCACAAGACCGCGCTCTACATCTCTTTAACAGAGACCAGAAATTCAACTGGCTCCAGGAATTCTCCGCGGACTTGTCTGGCCGCGTTCCCGTCCAGTGTCACCCTAATTGCTGCTGCTGCTGCCTTTGCGCTCGCCGAGCCGCTCTTGCCTCTCCCGCATTATAAGACGCTCAGGTCCCATTGTCGTCCACGTTTTATACAACATAGACATCCATCTGTGGGCCCACTACACTACAGCTACAGATGGGTAGTAATGGCACCCCGAGCGTGCACACACACACACACACACACACACACACACACACACACACACACACACACACCCTACTTGTGATAGTGCTGGCACCCGGAGAACGGGCTGTCATTGACAAATTGACAAAGCCAATGCCAAGCTTAGGCTTGGCGAATCTTCACACACACACACACACACACACACACACACACACACACACACACACACACACACACGGTAGACTGTAGAACGAAACGTCGCCAGTTCCTAAGAAGACCTACCATACAGGCTCCACCTTGGGACTCCGGGGATAATAAAGGCTTTAGAGAAAAAGAATTAAAGAAATAAGGCCCACAGACCAATAAGCTTACATATAATTTTACTCTTTACGCACAACCTGACGTACCGCCTCACCATCCCTGCACGGAGGAGTTAAGTAGGAGGCCAGTGTAAGACACCAGCGCAGGGCTGCACCAGATCACCATCAACGTTGGATGGTGAACAGAGTGATGCTCCGGTACGTGGCTGTTTGATGAAGCGAGACTACTGCAACTGTTACGGGTTAAGCAGACGAGAAGATATGGAGAAGAGGCAATTTGAAACGGATGAAACACTTACTTGAAGAACATTTCTAACACGCTGATGCTGCTGTCGTGTGTGACATTTCGGTTCAATGTCATAGAAAGTTATTGACGTATGCTAAAACCGGAGTCGTGAAGGCATACTTGCTTATCCACCTACTATAACCAATGATGGTCGTAGCTCCTGCTTATACGAACTCAAGATTTTTACACGATTTTCACCATATCCCAGACACAAAGGCGCGGCCCCTTTTACCACCGACTAGTTCGTTCAGTAAGGTTAGATAAAGATTCAATTTGAAGAACAAACACTGAATTTTGAATCACTTTTCTCCACGAGAGAGAGAGAGAGAGAGAGAGAGAGAGAGAGAGAGAGAGAGAGAGAGAGAGAGAGAGAGAGAGAGAGAGAGAGAGAGAGAGAGACAAATAAGCCAGCAAACTACTCCACCAGCGGCAGCAGTTTTCCCCCAGGTGTCAAGGAAGCCTTACGTAAAGGCTGTGAGCTGCAAAAACAACCACAGGAGCCCACGATGGGAAGGCACGCCATGCGAAACGATAAGGGTTGTGTAGCCTTGTTATCACCGGAATCAATCTCTCACAGTCCCGTCGTCTGTTGTAAGAAGTTATCTTCCTCCAGCAGGTGTTTACAGGTGAGTAATATAACTCCCTCATATATACGTGTGTGGCTAAGCTAGTTACGTGCGGAAACTGTCTGTTGCGATGACAATGGAATTCATCTATCAACAATGTCTAGGGTAGCAACATGAATATTCTAGCAAAAGTTCATTATGTAGAGGATTTCTGACCCGAGGAGATGGTGGGCGCCCACAGAAGAATCATATAGAATCTTAGGCAAAGAAATGACGTATTTCATGTTAAAAAAGGAACGTCTATGACCATCAGCTAATGGTAAAACAACGTCTACGACCATCAGCGATCGTTAAAGGAACGTCTATGAACGTCAGCCATCGTTAAAGGAACATCTACGAACATCAGCGATCGTTAAAGGAACGTCTATGACCATCAGCGATCGTTAAAGGAACATCTTCGAACATCAGCGATCGTTAAGGAACGTCTATGACCATCTGCGATCGTTAAAGGAACATCTACGAACATCAGCGATCGTTAAAGGAACGTCTATGACCATCAGCGATCGTTAAAGGAACGTCTATGACCATCAGCGATCGTTAAAGGAATGTCTACGACCATCAGCGATCGTTAAAGGAACGTCTACGACCATCAGCGATCGTTAAAGGAACGTCTACGAACATCAGCGATCGTTAAAGGAACGTCTACGAACATCAGCGATCGTTAAAGGAACGTCTACGAACATCAGCGATCGTTAAAGGAACGTCTACGAACATCAGCGATCGTTAAAGGAACGTCTACGAACATCAGCGATCGTTAAAGGAACGTGTATGACCATCAGCGATCGTTAAAGGAACGTCTACGACCATCTGCGATCGTTAAAGGAGCGTCTACGAACATCAGCGATTGTTAAAGGAACGTGTATGACCATCAGCGGCGCTACAATTGTAAACCTACCCTTAGGGAACCAGACGTTCCTATTCAACAATGATGCTCCAGATCCACAGATATGCAAATGTTACCATCTCTTAAACGACAACACGCCTTGTGCCTTTTATTCAATCGAAAAGAATAATTAACAGCCACATCATTGATTTCCAAGTCCTGAAAAACAAATTACCAGGCACCACTCTTCATGCCAAAATAGCTCCAGAGATTACGAGATAAACAACACACTAAGGATTAAGAAATTGACTGCAGCCTTCCATAGGCAAAATGAACTGGTCGTTAGGTCGGCGAAACGAGAACGCTCTTAATTACCAAACATATTCCGTCTACTGCCAGCCTTCTCCAGGCGCAGTTGCCTTTACCTCTTATGAAACATATTTCCCAAAACCATCTTAACCCGCCATTAAAGCCCCGAAGGATGGATCCCGCAGCCATTAAATAAGGATCTATGGCCTTTTAAGTGATAAATCACCCAGCACGACCAATTACAGACTATATCTTGTGGCCGGTGGGCTCCTTCGGGGCATGTGTCCCGGTCATTCACTCTTTCAGCACCGGTGAATACATACGACGCCCGAGTCGGATTCAGGGCCTGGATGGTCTTGCAGTCATGCATGGGTGTGTACCGTGATTGAAATGGATACGGTACACTAATGATTGTTACGTAAAGAAAGATCATTCCACCTGGGAAGCTCATGTCCTGATTTCTTCCACAAATAAGTTAAGATAAGATAAGATAAGATAAGATAAGATAAGATAAGATAAGATAAGATAAGATAAGATAAGATAAGATGTCTTTATTGTCAAATTGCATATACGATACAAAATCAAATTCTTTATATCTAGAAGCTCTATTCAAGGTAAAAAAAAAAAAAAAAAAAAAGCATAAGAATCATGAAATAAAAATTAGATGTTTAGCTACAGCATAGTCACGACAGGGTGGCGAAAGAGACGGTACGGTGCAGGCATCTGGCACTATGGTATGAAACTAAAAAACATCAAATACCGTTCGTGGCAAAGCAATTATCACTCGTCCATATAATCTTGTGGGACTGTGATGAGGACAGGAGGGTCCTGGCAATGTGTACAATCCTAGCCACATCGACTCCAAAGATATACGAAAAATCTCCCCAATTCATAATCTTCGATTAAAGAAAAAAGTTATCTCATGAAAGTTCCTCCGCCCCATCCTCTGAACCTTATCCTGTAGCAGTAATTAACCATGCCACAAGTTCGTAAGGCAGTCTACACTAATTTGTTACTGATACTTTATTTCCCAAGCTGCGCATGTATCATTAGGGTGTACACCCATAACACCTGAGTGAGTTAATGAACTCTACATTACTCCCGTCGTCCTTTCTTCATCATTAGCCTACACGCATTGCTTGCATGAACCAAGCACGTGTGGTCCAAAGCAAGTGAGGAACACTAGAAAGAGTATCTTTATTATTCCATCTAATTAATCTCCTCATGAACCGCATGCAAATCGCGTAACGACCCGCTCTTTTAAATGCATAATTAACCCTCTCCTCTTCACGACCAGCTGACCTCCACGACTTGCTCGAGCACGGAACAATGTATCATATGAGCCATACGATGCAGGAAATCGTCTGGGACAAATGTTCTCACTCGGAGCTCGAGATTTGGAGTCTAGTCGTCTTGGAGACACTGTTGCTTCATACTAATCCCAATTGTGTCTGGAAATGTTGGTGGAACTCAAGAGAGAAGCTCTTATATTCGAAGGAATCGTCTATGAAATGGTTCTTCAATGAAAAAGGAATCATAAGGGATCATAAAGGTTTCATCTACTCCACTCGCGGCAATCAATTAGTATCGTGTAGATAATCAAAACAATTCATCCTTAAATTGTGATCTTCTGAAGTGATATTTCTCTCAAACTCTCAAACCCCTCGTATTTTTTTCCAACAATTATGACCTGGCCCTTTATAAAGGCTAGTTTTCCATATTCTCCATAATTCTTAGAATATTTTTCCCCTTTTCTTGTTTCTCCCTGTCGTTAACCCTTTTCATATTTCAATTATGGACTGGACTTGATGTGGACTTTTGCTCATAACTGGAGCAAAAAGAGAATTGGAATTTCGAGTCTTGGTACAATGGATATCTGTAAGTCGTGGATGTGTGTGGAGATCTTGGAATAATGTTGAGTAATATTAGTAATGCTGAAGCTGAGGGGGGAATTAGAGTTATATGATCAGGGCGAAAAAGTGGAGGTACACTGGAAGCTTAGTTGAATGGGAACGATGCATGAAGGAGTACTTGTCTCAATACCGATGTATGGATGTGAAGTCCAAGTGTGTGTAAATGTGAAGGTACACATGCATAAGAAAAAAGAACAGTAGAGACGTATAACTTGCGTCGTATAGGTAAAATTAGTAGTGTAGACAGACAACAGAATAAAGACACGAGAAGGATATGCGATGCGAAGGAACGAATGACAAATGATAGTTTAGGTGAGATGATAAACAGGAATGAGTAAGAGAGACAGATCGTGGACTAGATGGATAGATGCAGCGAGCTACTTCATTAGATATACGGATATTTCGGTTGGAGTGGCTGTAGGAATGACTGAGAATTGATGCAGTGGAAGCAGTTTGTATACTGAAGTGTTGTCTTGATTAAAAACTGAACATAACTGAGCAAAATGTGATAGTAAGAAGCGCTTGAGAAACTGCAGAAGTCCTTATCATACTTCAACATACGGAGTGTGAGTTGAGGAACCGGTGTTTGTGATTTACAGAGCATGTACACCTTATCCTTCCTAAGAAAACTGTGAATGGAGATAACGATGATAGATAATATATAGACAGATAAGATCACATTTGCATTAGGAAAACATGATCACAATGAGTGATACTATATCCGAAAATGTAAATCTAAGTAGGACAAAATATATTCGGCTTTGGATCCCCCTTCCTCCTGCTTCGTTTGTGTTAAGTTGGTTCGTGTGGCTCGGCTGGGGCTGTGAAGCGCGCTCGAGAGCGGAGGGCTCTGTATGTGGGTAGAACTTAGTTTAATGACGATGTTTCTCAGTGTCAGGTCATGACCTGCCTCGGGTACAGTAACGTACCTGAGGTTAATGGTTAGTCTCAAGTCGATTCTTTTGAGGGACAGAAATATGAAGAAAAAAAAATGATAAAGGGGGAGAATAATGGGTTTCGAATGACAGAAAGACCAGTCATAATTCATCTAAATGAGACTGAAGCTTTTTGAATAAATAAAACTCAAGGCTTCTGAAGGATACTTAATTTTTTTGAATGACACGCAGTTTTCTTGCATGGAACTCTGGGAGAGCAACGCTCATAACACTGTCCTTTTATGCCCTTGGGTACAGATGTCATGCGAGATTCTGATTTTGGCGAATGCCCAGAAAAGGACAAAACTACGTCGTGAGATGTAACTTATTAATTTCTCTTATCTCCTTTACACACACACACACACACACACACACACACACACACATACACTCAACGCACCAGTCCAAAGTCGGCCCCGCATGGGTTCGAATCCTGGTCATATCACTCGGCCCACACCCAAGCCCGGTGTTCATCCTCCCCTGGTCGATAAATGTGTGTGTGTGTGTGTGTGTGAGTGTGTGTGTGTGTGTGTGTGTGTGTGTGTGTGTGTGTGTGTGTTCTTATACAAGAGCAAAGACATGATACATATAGAGAGGATTAAGAGACGGGATAACACGAGTGTAAAAAAAAAAAACTCCCTCTCCTCGTGACACGCAAACAGCGATTTACACACATACGGAAAATACGCACAGGAATACTGAAGGTTAAGCGACGGGATGCACAGACGCGGTTAGAAATTCAAGAGTCTTCCAATCGTTCCTCCAGCAATGAAAGAGGAGATGAACTCATTCAAAAGCGTCAGGGCCACCGCTGCTTGGGGGCCATCCATACAACGTTGCCTAGTATTCCCCACCGACCGTAAATATATATATATATATATATATATATATATATATATATATATATATATATATATATATATATATATATATATATATACCTTAACACCTTCAATCTTATGACTTACATCTGTCCTACAGGGGGTCTCATGAACGGACCTACACCTCACAGAGGTATATTTCACGGACTACAATAGCGGTGGGAGTAGAATGGCCTCGACAGTCGAACAGACAAATGCTTGCCTTCGTTCAATGGGATGCTCCTCTTAACTGATCGTTCGCCCCCTTGTAAAAGACGTGTCGAGCTTGAAAGAGGAAAAAGAGAGAGAGAGAGAGAGAGAGAGAGAGAGAGAGAGAGAGAGAGAGAGAGAGAGAGAGAGAGAGAGAGAGGTATTTCCTTGGGGGTCTTTGCTCATGTGGAACAATAGGGAAGGGGGAAGGAAGGTAACGGCAGTTATTACACCGAGCTGATAACAGCATGGCTGACCCCGAGACAAGAAGCGCCCTATCTCCTCCTACAGAAGACTCGCCTTTAAGGTAACGGAACGAAGGCTTCACCTGACGCGTATGGAGGTCTGGGTCTGGTACTGGCGAGAGAGAGAGAGAGAGAGAGAGAGAGAGAGAGAGAGAGAGAGAGAGAGAGAGAGAGAGAGAGAGAAGAGAGGAGGTGGGAGAGGATACTGAGGCATCTGATACAGATAATGGGAGGTGGAGCGTTGGAAATGATTTTCTCTATAAGGCCTTGACGTAGTTCTCATATGAGAGAGAGAGAGAGAGAGAGAGAGAGAGAGAGAGAGAGAGAGAGAGAGAGAGAGAGAGAGAGAGAGAGAGAGAGAGAGAGAAATATATGGTATTTTTCACTTTCAGAAAAAACCTCACGACCTTTTGATGGCCCCCAACCTTTAGCCTGACTCTTAAAGGGTGACACTAAAGGCCGGTCCAGCACAGCAAAGGGTTGTAACGTCGTGAGGGACGATCCACCATAACAAGGGGTCGTACCGTCGCGCTCAAACGTCGTACCGTCGTGTTCAAACGTCGTACCGTCGTCTTAAAGCGTCGTACCGTCGTGCTCAAGGGTAAACAAAAACGGGAGCGATGGAGGAAAATTGGAGTATGGTCATACGATAGATCCACCCAGTCGATATCAAATACAAGGATGCGCGCCAACATAGGATCTGTGTTTCGCATGAGATCAATATCGAACTCTTTCCACCATAAGTGGCATTTACGTGCATGGACGCGGGATCTGTGTGTTGGCTCATGTCTCTCCACATATCCTACAACCCTAAATGAATGAGGAAGCTACACATACACACACGCTCAGCCGAGTCTTAAGCCGTATTTTGGCCAGCACGTGAGAGAAGGTATCACTTCCTCGCATGCACTGTGAAAAGAATGAGAGGAAATGCGCGAATGGGATGAAAGTGTGCGTCTCTTTGGTGGCAGCGTTTGAAATTCTCTATTGCTGGAGAAGATGAAGAAGGTGAAGGGGGGGAACAACAGAATGCCTACACTTAAACAGATGTATAATCAAGTTTAAAACCTGAACAAATATCTTAGGTTCCGCTTCATTTACAAATCTTTACCATATTGCCTCCAGCTGGCGACAGGGAATCGAATTCACGAAAATCTTCAATTCAAACTTGAAAGTCGAGAACACGTATTCCTCTCTTCACACATCCTTTGACTACCGCAGACTGGCTAGTCAGCAAGGAACGAGGAACGCAACACCTGACTAGTGAATTGATCAGACCTCCTCAATAAGAGCGATCTAATGATGACCTGACTATAAGTCCCTTTACCGTCGGGCCTTTGGCATTACACACACACACACACACACACACACACACACACACACACACACACACACACACACACACACCCAGAGCTCACCATTTTTGGCAGATTTTACAAGAAAGAAACATCTTGCCCAGCACTGTAGTCAAGGGTTAGGTAGGGTCCATTTTTAATTACCTTGACCTGCTCTCGATATGACCCCCCCTCCGACGGTCCAGAGTTGGGTAATGCCCACACAGAGTGGACCGGAGAACATACACTCGATATTAGATAATCTCGACACGAAAAGATATAAAGATATTTAGCGGAAAAAAAAGGAGAGGGGGGGGAAAAAAAAGGAGACCTGAATCATAATAAAAGGAATGTAAACTACAAGTGGGACTGTAGCATCGGTTCGTTTAAGGTCTGATAACAAGATTATCCGTTGTTTGAGTCTGGAGAACGAGATTATCGGTTGTTCGACGCCGGATTACGAGGGGTATCGGTTCTTTATAGACACATAACGAGGATGCTTGTTCTCTGGGGTCAGATAACGAGGTTGTTCGTTTTCTGAGGTCGGATAAGGAGGATTTTTGTTCTCTGAGGTCGGATAACGAGGATGTTTCTGGTCCGAGGTCGGATAACGAGGATTTCTCTATAGAAGGTATTAATCATTACCTGACCTTACGTTACGTATACAGCTACAGCTGTAAATGGAGCTGTGGGTACAGATATGAATACAGCTACAGGCACATCTGTAGATACAACTACATGCACTGCCACAGCTACAGATGCAACTACAGCTACAGACACAGCTATAATTACAGCTACAATTACTAGCAACAGATACAGCTATAGCTGCAGGAACAACTATAGACACAACAGAAAATAAAGTGAAACTAGACAATACAGTCATAAACACAATTTACGTTACAGGTGCAAGAAAAGCTGGGCATGAAGCTATACGCGCAGCTACAGTCACCTCATTTTCTCATGCGCACGATACCAAAATTATACCCACGTGCACACTCCTCATTTTCTAATAAGTGGAGAACGATAGTCTCCGGTATCTTCGTCGCCTTCGTCAGGGTAATAAAAGCAAAAGCTCTCCGGACACATTAACAGAGAGAAGACTTCATCTCCAGCTCCGACGTCGCCTTCTGCCACGACTTAAATGGTACCGTAGTGGCGCCAGTAATAATACTTGTGGACCAAAGGGAAAAAAAAATTATGTATATATAACACCATTATGAAGGAACTAAGTTACTGCATCCGTGGGTGGAGTTCCCTAAATGAGTTACAACAGTTGGTGGACAATGGGAATAAATACACTTAATTTCTGCACTCGTTTTTTTATGCTGACGGGGTTCGGATTAATCTTATGGGACGTCTCCCGTAGTGAGGTGGCGTGTTTTCAAAGAGAGGCAGAATGGTTGCTGGATACAGTGTGGGGGCGGCGGGAAGACGGGGTCACTCGAGGTGAGGAGACTCGTTCATCAGTTCTCTCCCAGTGGTACTTCAGGAACTCACTTTTCTCGACGGTCTTTGACGAGGAGATCAAAAGGCTTGAAGCTCTATCATATTAAGAACAGTCTTTCACAGAGACTATTATTGTAATCAATATACATCATCTCAATATGTAAGAATTAAAAAGATTTTCGTAATATTTCAGTTCGAAAGTATATGCAAAATTTCAAATCTCTTGGTTAAAATCGGAATATATCTCGAAATGAAAATATGACAAAGGAGGAAACTTCTCTAGAATGCAGGATTACATTATGAAAATGTTTGGGAATCTTTAATGACCTTCAATATGCATCTAAGATAAAAACCTTAATCTTTGAATGGTCGTTTCTATTGAACTCAATGAACACAAGCTAAAGACTTCCATACAGTCTTGAGGAACCTCCAAGTAAAAAGAATACGAAGAATTAAATATAATCGTCAACACCTGCAACACTGAAGGAACCTATATAAGAAAAAAAAAGAATGAGATCAAAGAAAACGTTAATGTAAAACACAAATTAAAAATACTCAAAGAGGGCACAAGAAAATAGAATATTCCTTTAGAAATCCAGACCCCCCAAGTAATACTCTTGTGAGATACAGAGGTCGTCAGAGGCAAAAGAAATAATTGTAAAAGTCAGTTACCCAAACTTACATCCCACTCGAGTCGACAGAACCAAAGTGAATATTGTTATACGAGTGAGCAGCATCTCTCCTTCAGGAGTCACACAGACACCAGAAGAACTTCGACTGGGAAAGAAATACTGCCCCAACGCCCTGCCTACCTGCTTGCAGTTCACCGGGAGCAAGAATCTCGGAAATGCTCGTAAACTCATGATGCTACAGACATCTCGAGAAAAGACAAGCGACGTGCTTTGCGAGAAGTCACGACGAGGCTCGGGTAATTAAATCTTCCAGTCATGATGGTGAGTCGAGGAAACTCTTTGTGTACTTCAACGGTCATCACGAGGGGATGTTCGTACCCAGGGAAGCTCCGGGGACTCGCATTCTGGAGACTGTACTCGGATGGTATCCCAAGATAGCCTCCAGCCCTCGGATCTCCAGTGACTGATGGCCAGATATCAACTATACTGCGGCCGCACACGGAACCGTAGCTCGTTATCGGCCACAACCCATGAGCTCTTATCGCAGACTAGAGGTCAAACGCTGGGCACGGGGGATCGGCTCGTATGATTCCATAATTTCCGTAATCGAACCCTCCTTAAACCCCTTGCAAATTCTCGTGAGCAATCATTTCTTTTTTTTCTTTTTTGTTGCGAGTATTCCCTCCCTCCCTCCCTCCTCAGTTTCAGTGGTGGTCACTGCTGGCATCTGCTATGCCTCGTGAAACAGAAATCGCCGAAAAACCACGGCGGTTCCAACTTCTTCTTCCCCTACCCCTCAACTACCCCTCAAACACACACCCACACCCCCCTCAAAACACAAGAGGTCGTGGTGTGTAAGAAGTACCATCACTTCCACCGCCTTTATCTTGAAGAGTCATCTCGCGTGCGCGGGGGATCCCTACACCACTCACTGGGCCGCCCGTTTGGACGTAAAATATTTATCTGATAACAGCGGCTAACATAAAGCATCGTTACGGACATTCAGAAACAGTTTAATTACCACATGCGAGGTAGTTACTCAAACACAGGAGGTGTACTGCAAGGCATGAAAACAGCGCCCCCCCCCCCCCCCACCTCTCTCTCTCTCTCTCTCTCTCTCTCTCTCTCTCTCTCTCTCTCTCTCTCTCTCTCTCTCTCTCTCTCTCTCACTGCCAAAGGCGCCCGTTATGCGATGCCGTTAAACGTGAACTTTTTTTTTCTTTTCATCTTTATCTCAAGAATGCCGAAGGCTATAGTAACCCTTCAAAGGGGTCATCCATCCTCCCTCCCTCTTAGCAATTACGCCCTTCGGGTTTAAGCACCGACAAATGAGACTGAATGACATGATTGTAACGGGCGAAAATGGTTGGTAGTTTACCTTATTACTTATGTAAATTAAACTAAGGGTTCCGAAAGGTCTGGCGGCAGCGGTCGGCATAACACCGACCAGAGGGAAAGGGTCAAATAAAAAGAAAAAGGGCAACACGATATTTTCAGAGATCATCTATACGGTCGTCAGTCTGGCTTAGTTATTTTTGTACCTCTACTACGGGATGAATGGAGGAGGAATTATCAATGCCCACCTGTCGTCTGCATGTTGTTGAAAAAGAAGAGGAGGGGGTAGGGTGAGGAGCTGGGTGCTAGAAATCATCTGTACAACCGCTTTCTGAGCGTGGGACCAGAGGAACGAGCCAAGCGAGGATCTCTTCCTCAGGGGTTAGGTTGTCTCGTGACAAGTACCTGGCTGAGGTGGGAAAGATAAACAAACAGAAGAGCAAGCAACATCTGTCTATCTATATATCTATCTCTATCTATCTATCAATCTATTCATACATTTGCTGATGACCAAGAGGAAATATGAAACACATGCAAATACTAGATCATATGAACCACTGTGACCTACTGCAATATATGTACCTAAACGCGGCTATAATGTGACATGAGAAAGCAAAGCTTGAGAGGAGTTACCACAGCCCTCAAGTACTACTGGACTGGCAACCATCCCTTCTAATGATGAACTTATTGAACTGAAAATGTATTACACACACACACACACACACACACACACACACACACACACACACACACATAATATATATATATATATATATATATATATATATATATATATATATATATATATATATATATATATATATATACATATATATAGCCTAGATGTTAATCCAATGTCGACCGCAGCACTAATTTGAGAGGTCAATACCCATTTAATGCCCTTGATCTTCTCAGTAAGTGAAGGCCATTAACACCGTAATCACATCTATATATCAATGAATTTCTCTTGGTCTCCTATCACTGCACATCTCCCGGCGGCCACACTAACCATTCGCATCATTCCATTGTGAGGAGCGTACTGGCAGCAACGAACCTTACCATGAAACGAGAGAGGGGAAATAACGAAATAAACAGTGAGATGGACACAAAGATGTGTAACACTGCTATTTTTGGGGAAGGAGGAAGGATCAGAGGAATATTCATTTCACAGAGACTTGGGTCGTGTTGCTGGACCCACGTTCCATCTCACATGTGGGGAGCAAAGCTCGTTCCAGTAACACTGATGTATCTATAGAGAGGTAACAAGTCGTTAATAATATCATAGCCTGTCTGAAACACCTGTTGGAAACAGACAGATGATACCTTGGTGATCTCAGGAGACCCAAGAAGTAATCTCTCGCACGTACTAGACCTCACCGAAGATAACACTGTTTCTCTTGAGACAAAATGAAAACTTGGCTCATTAAGTGCGTCTACGAAGCGAATTCTCTCGTTAGCTACAGACCATTAGCAAGATGAGGGGCAAACTAGCGCGACCTTAATTGCGTAAACGTTTCAGACCGACAATGTTCCTTCAGTTACTGTAACTACATATGTGTGGTCCCAGTTACTGTACCTAACTATGTGTTGCCCCAATTACTGTACCTACTTATGTGTTGTCACAATTACGGTACCTACCTACATGTTGCCCCAATTACAGTACCTACGTATTCGTGGTCCCAGTTACTAAATCTACGTATATACTGTCCCATTTACTGTACTTATCTACAGGTAGCCTAAGTTGTTATATCTACCAACGTGGAGGTAATTCCTGCTGGAGAGATAGGCTGCGAGAGCTTTTTTTGGCTAAATCCTCGAGCGTGGTGCACCGAACACAGCGGCGGTTGTGGTCAGGTTCTGCGTTAAAGGTCAGTCGTGGACTTTCCTATCGCTTCAGTATTCCACTGGCATCCATTATCATCATTCTACAAATGCTTTCGTGCTTACACTGAGAGGAGTATATAGGTTTCTAAGAAGAAGCCTCCGCATGAACGCCTGTCGTGCGCTGTTGTCCACGAAGTCGCAAAGAATTCTCAAGCTCATAATAACAACATCTGTTCACAGTTATACTCCCTAATGATAATAGCTTTAGCTTTATGTAGGAACAATGGTACTATCGACAGGGGCCCCTTCGTAAAGAACAAATGTTACACTATTCAAAACTAACGTTAACATTAGTAATACATTTTAATATTGTTCGATACTTATCATCATTTGGAGAGAAAACAGATAAATGCATACCCATCGTAAGCCCTGTGGATTAATGGTGATTAAATTCTAATTGGGAAGAGAAGTTACCACATTCATTATTCCTGGGTAAAGCATAAGAGTTAATCCTCATTGCTCACACGTTACATAAAGATATGAAGAAAACGTTAATATGTTAAACATATACTATGGAACGGCAGAGATTTACAGAAACACCTAAAAGTAGATGAAAACGTAGACCACAGAGAAAGAATAAGGCAAAGAGCAATTCCAGCGAGCGTGCAGCGCAAGGCTGTCAAGGGTAACTCCCTCTGCAGTAAATAAGACAGTACCAGCATCAATGCTGCCTTGCTATACTACCATCTCACCAAGCCTCAGGGCTACCTTACTGCACCGTGCACCACCTGGCCTAACCTAACCATTATCAGGACTTGCTTTACGACTCTGCCACCTCACCTGGCTTCAAGGGTGTCATGATAAGGCCTGCCGGACTATGCCAACTACTTGTTATAGCTTTAACTGGTAATCTTGTTAATTGGTGAGTGAAGAAGTGATGGAATGCATATAGTCATGTTCAGATGTGATATTTGTGTGGTTGTGTGCGTGTGTGTGTGCGTGTGTGTGTGTGTGTGTGTGTGTGTGTGTGTGTGTGTGTGTGTGTGTGTGTGTGTCTTTAAAAGTGTGTATGTTTGTCTGTTTCTATCTGCCTATCTATTTACGCTCCAAGACGCAACATGTGAATACGTTTTGTGTGTGTGTACGTATCTCTCTATGCAAGTATGCTTGATACAACACCTCCCACAATCACACACTCCCCCTCCATCAAACACCTCCCCAAGTCCCTCCTCCTCCACTTGACCACAGGCTGAGTAAAGAGCACCATAAACAAAATAGTTATCACTATGAATGACTGCAATGCCAGTGGTGTAGATAATGCATCAATCCACATACATCCATTGTTTCTCTACAACATCACAACATCGTAAACAACCAGGCGACACCATCGCTCTTAAATCTCACCTACAATATACTTGGGTCACCTTTCTAACTCTGCATCTCTCAATATAAATAATCCACGGAACTTATGATATTGGCGTGGCGTTTTACAAGGTGGTTATCCTCCTTTGTTTTCCTCGTACAGTTCATAAGCGATTATCATGGCTATACAGCTAATAGGGAACGTGGACGAGAGGACTAGAGCCATGTTTAATATAACTCTGGCCACCCAGGTCGCATTATGAGCCCGATTAAAACTAAATATCCAAAAAGGAGAACTTGGGAGGCAATTACCCAATCTTATGGAACCGGTTATCACGCCAAGTTTTGCGTTTTCTTAAGAACTGACAAATGAGCTTTACTTAAAGGCTTGGCCCTTCTTTTTTTTTTTTTCATTTTTGAGTCATGACAGCATTCGTAAAGGTCACAGGCTGACCTTCGTTAGCCATGAAGAAGATTAGCAAGGAGAAAACAGTTTACGAAGAGTCTTATCTATGATCATACGAAACTAGTTCTCTGTAAAAGTCTAAAAGACTGACATTATATGAATAATGGACCTGGTACTATGCAAAGATCATTTTGATAACTTCTGTGACTCTAATGATTGGACTGGCTTACGGGTCACAGCAAGTCACAGACTGACACAATGCTACCACAGACAGTCACAACAGACCTCTGGCTCTCAAGAAACCTTCACAGACAACTGGCTGACAGATAGTCACCACAGTCATATGGCTGACGTGGAACCTACTGCTGTATCTTCAGTCTCAATAAGCTGAGAACACGAACTCTTATGAGGCCAGGAATAAAGTGGTCCAATACTGGTGATCCACATTGATGCTTAAACTAAGCTTTAGCATTCATTATCTCCGAGGAGATTCGAGATGAGCATTCTTCGGTGCATCACATTATGAACTCGATCGAATCAATGAGGGGGATTATCATTTCCACCTCCTCCGCCTCCTCCTCCCCCTTCACGATGTGATGGCGAATGGACCTTAGATCAAACCAATGGCAAATATCCGAAGCTCCGATCTGCTTCGGATGCTAAGAAGACCATGTTATGTTACTGCCGGGAATAAAACTGAAAGAAAATGGATATCTAGAGAGAGAGAGAGAGAGAGAGAGAGAGAGAGAGAGAGAGAGAGAGAGAGAGAGAGAGAGAGAGAGAATAAAGCTGAAAGAAAATGGTATCTAGAGAGAGAGAGAGAGAGAGAGAGAGAGAGAGAGAGAGAGAGAGAGAGAGAGAGAGAAAGAGAGAGAGAATAAAGCTGAAAGAAAATGGTATCTAGAGAGAGAGAGAGAGAGAGAGAGAGAGAGAGAGAGAGAGAGAGAGAGAGAGAGAGAGAGAGAGAGAGAGAGAGAGAGAGCTCTCGCGATAGCTTTTTGCGCAGTGGTTGTATTTGTTACGGTGAGTTGCCTGAGCCAAGTATTGCACCGAGCTTAATCATAGACAGGTAAAGCTGAGGCTGGACTACAGGCAAACAGCTGTGTCAAGACGAACATAGCTGCTGCAGGACCGGGCGGTATAGCTGAGGCATGACGAACGTAGCTGTGGCACGAAGGTGGGCATTCCGAAAGCATGAGGAGCACAGTTGTGGTATGAGTGAGGGGGCACGAATGAGGCAAGACAAGTTTAGGTGCGACCTAGAGGCATATCTGACTCGAGGAACATAGCCATGGGTGGAGCAGATGTATGTATATAAATACGTACAATACCAGCTGGTTCTTAGCATGATGTCCGCAGACACATATGTTCCTGCCTGGTGCGGTCTTGTTGCTTGAGCCACCTGGGGAACCCCTCTCTCTCTCTCTCTCTCTCTCTCTCTCTCTCTCTCTCTCTCTCTCTCTCTCTCTCTCTCTCGTCTACTTGTCTGCCTGTTTTGATTTCCATTATGATTCTTATTTTGCTTATCTGTGTTCTTGGCGCTCTCTCTCTCTCTCTCTCTCTCTCTCTCTCTCTCTCTCTCTCTCTCTCTCTCTCTCTCTCTCTCTCATAGTTTGCCTCACCTTTTCCAAATGAGATTTATTTTCGGGATTGACCAAATTAGGGGGCCCGAGGGAGGAGGGGGAGCGCTTTTCCCAATAACACAGAAATCGACGCACCATCATTAAAGTTGAATTCCACCTTAGATTTATTTTTTCTTGTGTTACCCCTCGAGTCATTGTACCTCCTAAGCCTGGAATGCAGAATCATTAAGTATTTTTTTTTTTTACATTATTGTTCATTCTATCCGCAGTTGGCTTGCATAATTAGCGTTCTATCCGTATAAAAAAATGAATTGAGGGTTATTTAATGTCAGTCTCTTTGTATTACAGCCGAAGTTTACGTGAAACTGGTTTATCTGATGCGTTTTCTGCAAGCGAAACTCATAGGACCCAGGACTGGTTGAGGCAGTCCGCCCACAGTCAACCCAACTGTTCATCCTCACCTAGGGGGATGGGCGATAAAACGGGTACCTGCCTTTGGCTAGGGTGTGTATATATATATATATATATATATATATATATATATATATATATATATATATATATATATATAATGAGATGGCATTGATTAGGGCATCCAGTGACACACGGTGCAGTCTTCACCTGGATGATCTCTCGTGGTTAGTACCAGGCCAAACATGAACGTATCCAACCAGCTCGAGCCTAGTTACCAGATGATGACTACTGGTTGTGTGACGGGTGATGACTAGTGAGGGTGTTAGGTGATGAAGACAACTAGTGAGGGTGTTAGGTGATGAAGATAACTAGCGAGTGTGTCAGGTGATAAAGATAACTAGTGAGGGTGTTAGGTGATGAAGATAACTAGCGAGTGTGTCAGGTGATGAAGATGACTAGTGAGTGAAGGAAGTAGGTGTGGAACGACCCGTAAAAGACCCCGCTGCTGTGGGATCCAAATAACCTTAAACTCTATAGCAGAGGACGACCCTTTAGGACGACAGTACGACCCTTGAGCAAAACGACTCTGCCCTTGAGGACAGTGACACGACCCTTGAACAAGACGATATGACCCTGGAGGACGGCAGTACGACCCTTGAGTATGACGACCCGGCCTGGATAACATGCCCAAAGGCCGTTACGTCTTGCTCAAGGGTCGTACCGTCGCCTGCAAGGCTTCGAACTGTCACGTTGAAGGATCGTACCGTCGTACGCAAGACGTCAATCGAAAAATTTATGAACCGGCATCCTCTATTCTTGGGTCCACATATTTTGATCCTTTTTTTTTTCAGAGAGAGAGAGAGAGAGAGAGAGAGAGAGAGAGAGAGAGAGAGAGAGAGAGAGCTATTATTTCAATGACACAGAACTGATGCGGGTCACGTCAGTCCCCCCGTAAAACGACAGAGAGAGAGAGGCCGGCCAATAGTGACGACAATTCTTTTCCGTCGAACTTCCAACGCGATCACCTATTAAGGGGAGACCAGCTCCCATCACCACACGAGGCGTAACTTGTCAAGACGAGCTGTTATCTTGCGGGGTTCTCATCATCGTGGGAGATATGTTGATCCGCATAGGCGACTGTCACTCACTGCGTCACAACGGAGCTTCCGTTAACTTTACGTCCCTCGGGGTTACGTAATGATGACGGGAGTAAGCCACACACACACACACACACACACACACACACCAACGTCTATCATATCCACCACGTAATCTCATCAGCCATGTTGCAAAGAAGAAGGAAAAAAAAACAACATTTGTGGCATCTTACGACTGTAATTCGACTCCACCTCCACCGCATAATGTACTTTATTGCTCTATAAACGTCAGATAAGCCAAGCTGTCCTTTATCTTCTTATTTGACCTTCTTTTGTTTGTAGATGATTAAGAACAGCTAAGGCAGCCACACGCTCCAGCCAAGATGCACATATTAATGTAGCTTTTTTATCCCCTTTAAACACAAGAGTGAAGCCCGTGTTTCCTGTACACAGAGGAGGAAGTGAAAGCGCAGGCACGGTGCACATGGGAATGCTGATCTGAGACGTGAAATTTCTATACTGATTTCTTGGCTTCAACTTGTGCTTGTGTGTCTGTATGTATGTCTGCTTTAACACACACACACACACACACACACACACACACACACACACACACACACACACATGCCTCCACAGAACACTACAGTTCCGTGGTTTATAGACTGAGAATATAATCATTCAAGAGAATTAACAGATTATGGGATTATATATTGAAGAATATAATCAAAGATATAATTCCCTTACAAGAAAATAATCAAAGATACAATTCCCTTACGAGAAAGACAGATCACAGGACAGTGGAGTGTCCATCCATACCCCAGGGAAAAGTAACGTAAGAGAGAGTAATTCTCACAGTTTTATATCAGGGTCGCAATAGCTCGGGGGCAGCTGCTACGCGCGACCCCTCCAGGCGAGAGAGAGAGAGAGAGAGAGAGAGAGAGAGAGAGAGAGAGGTGTGGTCTGCGGGCCGCGCGTTTGAACAAGCAGAGCCGAGGATCGTTCCAATTTCACGGTGAATTCTGTTAAATACATCTTGTTTCACCACGCCCGCCGGCTTAGGTGGCGATGGAAACTACAGTGGCTTTAATGCTAAGGGAACGGTAAACTAGAGGTGCACTAATGCTAAGTGTACGGGAAACTATAATGACTCAAATACTAGGCGTGTGGTAAACTGGAAACGCTGTAATGCTACGGGTGCTGTAGACTAGAAGTGTTGTAATGCCACGGGTAAACTAAAAGTTCTATGATGCTTGGGGGTACGTATACTAGACGGCTAATGCTAGAGGGAAGGTAAACTAGAACTGCTGTTGTAATACTAAAGGCACATGAAACTATAAACACTGTCATATTTTAGGTATGGTGAGCTGGTAATTCTGTATTACTCGGTGCACGGTAAACTAGAAAATGCTCTTAATGTTTAAGGTGGGTAGACTAAAACTGTGGTGGTGCGAGGGTATACGCTGTAAACCAGAAGTGCTGTAGTGCTTGAGGTACGATAAATTAGAAAGCGGTTATTCATAAAGAAAAAACGAGATGGTATTTGGAGTACCATATTGGTAAATAACCTTAGGAATATTGTGATGTTAGGAGAAACATCATGGAAGTATGGTAATGTTTGGAATATGTTAATATCAGGGAATATGGTAATGTTAAGACCATGGCAGTTAACGTGAAGATTATGGTAATACTAAGGACATAGTTACGGTAAGTATGGAATTACCAGGGGATGTGGTAATGTAAGGAGCATCGTAATCTCTGGAGTATATCTACTGCTACGAATATACCGAGCTACCGCTCGTGGAATCATTACGAGTATATATGGTGGTGGTAGGAGTAGCGTAATGCGGAGCTAAAAGACAAACATGCGCAGAGAGAGAGAGAGAGAGAGAGAGAGAGAGAGAGAGAGAGAGAGAGAGAGAGAGAGAGAGAGAGAGAGAGAGAGAGCAGCAGCAGCAGCAGCAGCAGCAGCAGGAGCAACACGTCTTCTCACCACATCCAACCCTGGGTACGTCTCTCACATCCCGTAAGCTCACCACACATATTTTCCAGACAAAGTTCATCCTGTCATTCGTTCCCTTCGTGGCGAAGCCTCAGGACACCCTTCCCTGGGTACTCTAGTATGTCACAGACGTCCTGCGGAGTATTTGCCAGTGTGTCAGCGAGACAGGAATGTGGAAAAAAAAAAATATATATATATATATATTTCCCACAGCCCTCCTTCCTGCACCTCCCCCGAAGGATCACCACTTAAGTACTACCCTCCACCACACCGGGCATTAGGCTCGCTACGTGCAGAGCACAAAAGCCGAATGGCATATTGCCCACAGCACCACCACGCCCAGAGCGACCGCCCCGCCCACACTGCATCACCAGGCAACAAAAGCCCTCCTGCAGGCGATGTCGCCGCCCACAGGACGGGGCGGCTTCCCTCCCACCCCTAGTCCTCATGCGAGGGCTGATTGAGTGATCACACAATGAAATGGAGCTCAATTCACGGCGTGAATACAACACCATCGGTCATTGCGACGGTCGACAATAGTTGTGGTACACGGGCATAAATCAGTCGCTGGGGCCTCTTAATTGAATCCGAGACCAGCAGTATTATGTACCTATTAGTTATGAATGTGGGTGACGGTGCCAGTGAGAGCAGAGAGAGAGAGAGAGAGAGAGAGAGAGAGAGAGAGAGAGAGAGAGAGAGAGAGAGAGAGAGAGAGAGAGAGAGAGAGAGAGATGTAGGACGGGATCGTCAAATTAGGAGCGAACCCAGACCCCGTGATCGACGGCTTTCCACTCATCACATGTATGTCCGGAGCACATCATCACATGTATGTATGGAGCACAGCGGACGGATACGATGCATAAGGCGGGAAGGTAAACGCCCTCCCACCCCCTTCCTCCGAGATGGTAAAATGAATTCTAGAAAAACCACTGCTAGAAAACGTTCCCTTCTAACATACAACACAAAAGGAGAGGAGAAAAAAAAAAACTGTTCACGTCGCTTAGTTTGCCACATCTATTCATGCGATACGAGACCCTTCATTTTCTTCGCATGGTTGTAATTCAATCATGGGCACATTTGATATCAAGATACCTGTTTCTACTCTCTCTCTCTCTCTCTCTCTCTCTCTCTCTCTCTCTTTCTCTCTCTCTCTCTCTCTCTCTCTCACACACACACACACACACACACACACACTTCCAAAACTTACCTCCCCCATTTGCTCATCCAAAGTGTGGAAATCTCCAGCTCATCCTACTGTTAAGCGCTTGTATGATCAGTTATCCAATAACTATCACGCCCTCCCAGATCTTTAACATCTATCACACTTCAACTGTGAATTTTCAGACGAATGGCTCCCTATATCCTAATAATCGTTATCTATTTATCTATCTATTGATTTATGGGTCAATCCTAACCGGAGGGGAACCGGGGGTGTCCACATCTTAAGAAGCGCCTTTTTACGCTTCCTTGGAGTGACCTGTGGCGTAATGCAGGGCTCAGTCTTGGGACCGCTTTTAATTCCGATCTATATCAACGACTTTTCAAAAGCACTTTGATAATATGTATCTATGTGGGAAGCGCCTTGGGTGGTTGACATAGAACCCAGACTCTCACTAGAACACCACACTGGAGGAACTGTTAAGAAGGTAAATCAAACTACCTATCTACTTCATGTCTAAACTTCCCTCAAGTCTATGGATGTGAATCAGAGAGCGTCATCAATTTCGTTACGCCAATTGGAGAGTTGCATACGTCTATTCGAGATGGCTAACGTCATGAAACCGATTATAGCTTTAGGAAAGGATCGAAGGAAAGGAAGAGAATATGGCAGTCTTGGAATGAACCACGATGGAAGAATGAAGGAAGAGAGGCGACATTATCACAGCCTTCACTGTTCCTGATTCGAACTTATCATGTCGATGGTATATGCAGCCTAAAGGAGTAAATAGAAAGGGATCTACTACCGGCCATATTACGAAATTCAACAAAGAGAAGAATTAGGAAGGATATAAAGAACCCCCTCGGAAATAGGATGGTCAATGAATGGAACAGGTTATGGAATGGAACGATGAATTAAGTATTAAAAAGCTTAAAAAAAGTATAAGGTAAAGGGTTAAGAGATGGGAGCCTCACCATGAATTAAGTATCAAAAAGCTTAAAAAAAGTATAAGGTAAAGGGTTAAGAGATGGGAGCCTCACCATGAATTAAGTATTAAAAAGTTTAAAAAAGTATAAGGTAAAAGGTTAAGAGATGGGGGCCTCACCAATCTAAAAGTGCATCGCCCGTGATGTGCATATGGGTAATCACACTGACCATGAGTCAACAAGTCGGGCCAGCTCAGGGTCGGGCCGGCATGGATTCGAATCCCGGGCGCGGCAATCGTCCCACAGCCAACCCAGTCGTTCATCCTCTCCTCGGGACTGGCTTGTCGATAAAGGGGGAATTGGCTTGAGGTGATGTATGATTACCATTTACGATAATACTCATGTGTTATGGGTAAAAGAATTTTACATTCGTATTTCCACGACCCTTACTTTGTTGATATGGACTACGTCTTTGTTTACACATACACCCTAGCCTAAGCCAGGTATCCATTTCTCAACCAGCCCCGAGGGAAGGATGAACACCTGGGTTAGGTGTAGGCCGATTTTCGCGACCAAGATTCGAACTCATGCGGGCCCAAACCCAGTGTGAGCCCGTGCAGCTCATGGTCAGTAAGTTTAACAACTGCACCAAGAAGACCCGTTTGCGTGTGTGTGTGTGTGTGTGTGTGTGTGTGTGTGTGTGTGTGTGTGTGTACACAAAAGTAAAGACAGTACACATATGCAATGTTAAGAGACGGGGCAACACGAGTGTAAATCTCTCGCCTCGTAACACATAATTAGTAATCATAAATAGTAATTACAGATACACTTACACACACACAAACACACACACACACACACACACACACACAAACAAACAATGCTTTTGATAATTACCAAGCAGTAATTACATTATCATTAACAATGTAAACTAAACACGAAACTCGTGATTGTCCTAAAGTTTATCACTCGTGGGTAAGAAAGAAAGAAAGAAACAAAACAACCACCGCACGAACCAGGTCCTCACCCATCGTCCTCTGTTGCTGTGGAACCTTCTTTCCCCCTCAGCTAATGTAGCGGGGCAGCGGCAATTAAACCCGGGCATAATCAGTACACCTCCTCGCATTAATGACCCTCGGTAGTACATCAGAAGTACAGAGCTTCCTTGAAAGGTCACGCGCATTTCAGGGCCTTGTCTAGCAGAGGGTATTTGGCTGGGAGAGGACGTGCGCACCGCTGCATACCACATTAAGGCATATAAATTAGCCAGTCATGACCACAACAACACAGCTCGACCTCACCCTCCCGTCCCAGCAGCCTGGGTGACTTGGAGACCTGTCACAGGGGTCATGGGGAGGGCTCACTGCTGCTGTTGCTGGTGCAGGGGGAGGTCTCACTGCTGCTGTTGCTGGTGCAGGGGGAGGGCTCACTGCTGCTGTTGCTGGTGCAGGGGGAGGGCTCACTGCTGCTGCTGCTGCTGCTGGTGCTGCTGGTAATGCAGGAGGGCTGCCCTTCCTCGTAGTGAGGGTGCAGGGCTCCTGACTAAGGTAATGAGGAGGGCTGATGATGATGGTGGTGGTGGTGGTGATTAAGAAGTGTGATAAAGAAATAAACATCACTGTGTATGAAGTAATTGAAGCAATGATCCCTGGGCACTGTTATTCTTCTGTCAAGGTGTAATACAATTTTCGTCCGGCTGGCCAGAGAGACATAAAATCATTTAATAACATCAGTGTTGTGTCTTTTACGACGCGCACTAGACGAGAAGAATCGTCACTTTAACCTCAAGGATTGTAAAAGAAAAAACAAAATAATCACTGAAGAATTTCCTAAAGGAACGGAGCTCTTATATCGTTTTCTGTTTCCAGTACGTACAGCTTAAATCATTTTCTTTTTTTCTAACGTTAATTCACCACATTGAGAACGGGATCTTACCGAAGGCTCTCGAAGTTATAGGATCCAGGGTGTCACCATCTGACTCATTACCCGCTAACTTATATGCCCGACCGCGGGGAAAAAAGGGATTCACCAATTCACAGGTTAATCGGCGTGGCGGAAAATTCAATTACATTGTGCTATTACCATTGGCCACGCTTGTGGTCGGACGTAATGCGGGTCTGTAGCCGCAGCCAGACGTGTTCATCGCTCCAACAGTCCCTGTGACTCGTCCGCCAAGAACTTCTTCGCTACGAAGACCATCACCACCTTGAAGCCCTCTGGCAGGTAGCTGGGCTCACCAGTAGGCCCTTATGGCAGAACCCACTACTACGGCTATCACAACAGCACCAGGACCCAACAGTAACCCTTTGGCAGACCCCCGTCTACGGCTACAGCAACTGGACCCACCACCTACAGACCTATGACAGACCCTCTCTATGGCTACAGCACCACAGCTCACCTGTAGCCCCATCATGGCAGAAACCCTACCGTACAGGTAGAGCAACATAGCTCTACCAGCATCCCTGCAGCAGACTCCACCCACGACTCCAACACTGTAACCCCATGACAGTTATGCTCCATCCTCCTCCTCTGTGCATTCTCCCTCCCTCCCTTCCCTCCCGTCACCTCTCCACCTCCGCTAGGCTATGAATATCTATGAACACACGACGTGTCTGGCCGGTCGAGCGGCGTCACATGCACCGGTGGGGCCCTCCAGCATGAATGAATTCTCTCAAGTATCTTCATTCAGCTTCGGAACTGTCATCTCCCAAACATCCTTCTTCAACCTCATCCGTTCACTTCTCTCTTCCTCGCCGTCTTTCTTAATTCTATTCCTGGTTCATTTTCGTCTCTCCTTATTCACAACTCTTCGTTACGTTCGCGTTGGGAATTACTCCCGCATGTCTAAAGGCCTTCTGTAGCTCATGTCAACTGTTGAACTGCCTCGGATCGTGTCTTGGGTCATACGCCGCTGGGGGAGTTAATGGTTTTGCAGTGGCGTGGGAAGGGAACAGGTCCACGTGAGGTCAGACGGGTCGTTGTGACTGCCTCCGTCATATTAAATAGTCACTGGGCGAGGAGATTTATCCACATAACTTATCGTGTGTTCTGTGGTCCTTCACCGTCATCAGATTAATGCATGATTAGTCATGCGTAGTACGACGCTGATGAACATGACTGTTTCCCCTCTCGAAAGTGTTCGGTGTAAAGATTTGATTACGAGATACAGTGTTATTTACACTGTGCTTGTTTCCAGCTGTTTGCCTACTGCAATGTGATATTATCGCATGTTTTTTTTTCTACTTTAAAGACTAGCGTAGCCTATTTATCTGTCGTGACTGGAAGGCTAATCGTCACGGCTTGAACTAATTCTAGATGAGAAGCCTTAGAGATAATCCGAAGCTAAGAGGATCTTTTGACTGATCCATGACAGTCGATCTGTAATCAACCTGACTCTGTCCTCCACAGAACATACCTGATCACATGAAAACACGTTATACACCTGGCGAAACCTCAGGAGCATACGAACAAAAGGAGATTTTGATTGTAAACCAGCGGAGACAAGTTGCTACCTCAGTATGGCTGAGAAATACGGTGGCCTTGAATGAAATACACTGAATGGGGAAATATCAGAACCAGTCAGCATACAGGAAAAGTTGTGTGATAGAGATGGTACAAGAAATGGAGACCCTGTGAGTATAAAACTCCCTCTCCCACACTTTACAAACAGGTAATCACACTTGCATCAATCAACACCCCGAGGACGATGCGCAAGTTATCAAAACGAAGAAACATCAAGGTTGGGAGTGCGTGAAGGGAGAGGAGAGGGTTCAAGCGAAACGGGCAGAGTGGAATAAGCAGAAACATTTCTGCTTTACAGACCAGTAGTGTCAGGGCGTCTGACCCAGTCAGCTGATTTGGAGGTCAACGACTCAGGCTCAATTGAGAGCCATTTACCCCACATGGATTCAAGCCTCGTGTAGGGTCGTTGGACTGACATTGATCTCCATATTTGATTACAAGAAGGGGCTTCACTCCCACCGGCACACCTGGGATGTTCCTGGCGACGAGTGTGTCGACACAATTAACGTGTCGAGCTTCGCTGCGGCTCGTCCCATATATGCCACTATATATACTGAGAGATAGGGTCAGGCGTCTGGATTACGGCATGAAGGGCATTTGAACTCCTTTGTGCGCTTAATGCCTTCAGGGGATCTGACGGTGAAGAAGGGGGAAAAAAAAATAAGTTCATGTATCCATTTTCTCGATTGTTTTTCTTTTAAGGGTTTTGATGAGGCTCTTGTTCTTCTTGAGTTCAAGAATGATATCTTCACCTCACACTGCAAATGTTGGATTTGCGAAGAGCCTAAGTCAGAGGTGAGGTTCTGCAGAAGAAAATGCATGAGTACAGTGCATTCGGTCCCATGAATGACCCCCGACCCACCCCACAACAGAATCTAAAAGTACAGTACAATGGTCTCGTTAGAAAAAGCAATTCTGAATACATTAACCCAATTGCAGGTTATTGATCTGGTGATTGCAATCAGATCTTTTTTTCTTCTCTCCTTTTCCTCCTGGAGCATTCACTCGCTGCAAGATGAAGCCCAAGTATTGCAGGTCCTCTCTCTACAGGTTACTTCTGACTGATAGCATTGTGATAGTGATGATAAAAATGACAGTGATGATAGTAATGATGCAATAATAGGATCAATAACAACGATAATAGTATTATCATAATAATAATAATAATAATAATAATAATAATAATAATAATAATAATAATAATGATGATGATAATAATAACAATAACAATAATAACAATAATGGTATTAATAATAATAATATCAATAATAATAATAATAATAATAATAATAATAATAATAATAATAATAATAATAACAATAATAATAATAAAAATAATAATAATAATAATAATAATAATGATAAAGATGATAATTACAATAATAATGATAAATGTTAGTAATGAAGTGAATATTCACATATCGTACGATAAACTGGCGAAAGTGTGTGTGCGTGTAAGTGTGTGTGTGTGTGTGTGTGTGTGTGTGTGTGTATATAAGTGTGTGTGTGTGTGTGTGTGTGTGTGTGTGTGTGTGTGTGTGTGTAAGTGTGTCAAACAGCTATAAAAATTTTCATCAGTCAGCTATTTTTTCAGGCGATTTCCTTATATGTGTCTCTGTCCGTCTTCCACCCACTTTCTTATTCCCCATTCATTCTTCTCCCTCTTGTGTCGTGTGTGTGTGTGTGTGTAGACACGTTCTCGTTCCTCTCAATCACGAAGAAAATACTACATAAAAAAAGGGAATCACCACGCGTCTCTGAAGCTTTCAGTGTTGCACAATACAAACTCTTCTTACAATTACCCGTCCCTCAATGATCGGTGATTAGACAGTGCTATAAATCTCGTACTTAGCCGACAGAAAAACTAGAGCCATAAAGTTGACTGGCGAGGGCGAGCGGGAGAGAGAGACGTACTCCTATAGGGAACAAAACCAGCTGTTCTTACTTTATGTACGTGGTCGGTGCCCCAATCAACGCAAAGAATACTTCCCCTCTCTCTCTCCTCTCTCTCTCTCTCTCTCTCTCTCTCTCTCTCTCTCTCTCTCTCTCTCTCTCTCTCTCTCTTCCCCCACCATCACCTCCCGGCCAAGAAGAGTTACAGCCACACCACCTCTGAAGTTTATTAATTTGCTATTCAGACGTGTGCTAACACAAGATGGTACGGCCTTGGGCCACTCATCATCAAGACTGATGCTTGTACCTTTTTTTTTTTCTTCTTCTTCTTCTTTAGTGAGTCTCTCGGCCAGTGTTCTTTCCCCCCGAAGCGAGCGTGTTATTAGCTGGTTTCTCTTTCGGCGGAGGGTCAGTATTAGCTATCTTCTACACTCTCTCCCCAGAGAGACTGCTCGCCTTTTCCTTTCCCAGAGAATGCTATTAGCAAAACTGTCCAGTGAAAGGGGTGGAGGAGGAGGAGGAGGAGGAGGAGGAGGAGGCTCTTGCATTATCTAACGGAGAAGATACGAGGCCGACAGACTCTGTAGGTACTCACTTTCCGGAGCCATTCCAGACTTTCCAGCCTAACGAACAACAGGTCGTTGGCGTCGCCGAAGGAGCAGACGCCAGGTGAGTGGTCCCCTCCGCCACCAACTCCCTCCTGGAGTGCGGTATGGAAGCTGAAGAATCCACCATTGACAGGGACCTTGGAGGAACGTGTTATAATGCCATTATGGAAAACTATCTTCATTCAGACGGTATTCAGAGGCCAGAGGTATAAGACAATATTGATGAGATGGACACAGACTTGGCGAGTGTCAGAAGGTGTTGGGATTCAAGCTGGTAAACACTCCAGTACTGAGATGATGACTGGTGGAAGCAGTAAACTTTTTTTTTTTTTTATGCTTTTCCTTGAGACTCGAGTTGACTGAAAGAGAATTTCATGCAGCATTCCAGCTGTCCAGACGGCTGTTGTATGACCAGAAACGAGGAGTTTCTTTCTCAATGTAGCAAATGTTTTCCACAACTATTCATTTAGAATGGTGGCCTCCAATAGGCGAGGGTGAATTTCATGACCAGCGCCTCATATGCTGTGTGAGGTCAAGCCGTTGAGAAAAGGTCAGCTCACTACCCAGGACGATCTAAAACCACATCTGCCAAGTCGTGGCATTAATAAACTAAATGTATACCTCACAGAGCCTTACTACTTCTCTCATGCTCGTCACTGAAAGCCAGTGTAACAATAATCCTTTTAAGACAATTTTCCCTCTTATCATGGTGGTGGATGTTCTACAAATCATTCACTTTTTTTTTTGTCTCTATCTCTCTTCCCAGCCAGTTATATGCAACAGTATACCTTGATACTTAAGATCCACATTCACCGCAGCCTTGTGCATTTATCTTGCCTTCTTCTTCTCTTTTAGAGGTCTTTATATCCTCCACCGCTGAATAATATGAGGTGCTGTTGGCTCACCTGGTCATCACGGTCGAGGTCGGAGTGGAGGATTTCTATTTTACGGGACATCGAAGTTTTCCCCCACCCACACACACACTGGCTACTATGGTGACAAAGTTCGGCGTCAAAGACACGAGCGCTCGGTGTCCTAATAATGTGGACTGAAACGTATAAGAGCATGTTAATGCCTCGATAAAAGGCAGACCTTCACCAGAGGGTGTGACCCTTGGACAGAATGCTGGGACCTGATCAGGCAGGAGGGAACGTTTGTCACAAAACACAAGGAACTATCAAGAGGAAGGCATGCATGGCCTCCAAAGGACGATGAAAGACCTTTAAACAGAAGATACGAACCGTTGAAAGAACGCAGAGATTTATTCCACAATGGAGGAACCTTCGTTACAAAACATAAGGAGTCATCAAAAGGAAGGGCCTCGCACAGAGGTGGGGCTGGGGACGTCTGGCGCGAATCTTCGAAGCACACGCGGACCACACAAGCAAGAGCGAACTCAACAAACGGGCTGTTCTCTCATGAGCAAGCGAGATAACGGAAACAAGCAGTACCCCTGGAAGCAAATGGGGGTTCCCTCACCAGCAGGGAAAGATGTTAGATGCACACGACGTCCTGACATCTAAACGGTAGTCTAGAGTATGCTGGGCCATTTTCAAAGCAGGTGGGGACCACAAAATAGCCCGGGCCCCCACAAGCAGACAAGGACCATTCAAACAGACGGGACAACACAAGCATGAGGGGCCCCTCACAAACAGGCTGTACTTCACAAGCAGGTAGGACCACACAACCAAGCGGGGGCACTCACAAGCAGGGGGATCCCTCATAAGCAGGGGGACCTACCAAATCTATCATGTCAACACAACCAAGCCGAGCAATCACACTCACGTGAGACCCCCTAGACCCCCTTCACAAGTAGATGGAACACCTTACAATCAATTGGGGCTCCTCAAAATGAGGCAGACACCTCACCCACCCCCCTCACAATCAGGCGGAGCTCCTCGTAATCATGAGGGCTCTTTCACACCCTGAGATCCATTAAGAACCCTAAGAAGGAGGCTGAGCCCCTTATAAGTACACGGGGAATCCCTCAGATGTGGGCTGGGGGCCCCCTGACAACCAAGAGGAAATCCCTCACCTGCAGGCTGGACCAGGCCTGGTAACTCCCCGGGATCGTCAGAAACAAAGCGGCACCCTTGTCGCTTCTCAAGTGTGGTGTGGTGTTGGTCTACTGAAGGAGGTCTCGCGATCAGTTGCTACAATGTTCAACCTTTTCTTCTCTCTCTCTCTCTCTCTCTCTCTCTCTCTCTCTCTCTCTCTCTCTCTCTCTCTCTCTCTCTCTCTCTCTAAATCAGCTGGATGATCCAATGTTGATTTCTTCCTCGTCTTCTTTTTCTTTTTTCTTTCTTTTTTGTTACTATTATTATGCAAATTATGCATTTGTTCGTGCATGGCTTTTGACCACTCTTTAATATCTTCTTTTTTTTTCATAATTTCTTGTTTTGTAAACCAAGCGACGTAGGACTGATAAGGAACGATTGATCAGCTGTTCTTTATATACACTGCTGCTCCAGCTGTCTGACCTGTCTGTCTAGGTTCATAGGTATTTCCTTTTATTCTCTCTCTCTCTCTCTCTCAATTTTTTTCCCAGACTGATTCTCCGTTAAGTTATATTTTCGAGCGAGCGTTGCAAGTTAGTGAAGCGAGGCCTCTGTCACTACCGGGATGATTTATCTGCGCGTCTCACTAATATTGTTTAGACGTCAGGTGGTTATAGAGAGACCCCGCTGGGAGGCGAGCATGGCATACAGGCCAGTGGAGGAAGAGGGAGGGAGAGAGGGAGGAAGAGAGAGGGAGGGAGGGAAATCCAGCTTTATACACACCAGGTGGTAAACTTTCCTTATTCTATCTTAGTGGAGAGGAAAAAAAGAAAATATACGAGCAGTCAAACTTCACTGAATATCAGTGCTCTCTCTCTCTCTCTCTCTCTCTCTCTCTCTCTCTCCCACGACTCTATTAATGGGGTTCCAAGCCTTTTCCTGTGTCTAGGTTGGTGCTATTGTTTCCGGGTTTACCACGGACTCTGGCCAGCTGGTCCAGCTCACGGCTGGACTGCTAGCGTATCGCTGGGTTGTGTTTCATCCATATTCATATGTATCTTATTACTCGACTGATTATGTGCGAAGCGTCTTGAAATGTGCTGGCGTTTGTGAGTGTGTGTGTGTGTGTGTGTGTGTGTGTGTGTGTGTGTGTGTGTGTGTGTGTGTGTGTGTTTCAAATACTTTACGTGGACCAAGATGGCGCTGGAGAGTGGGGAAGTGAGCAGAGGAATGAATGGGCTACCGTAAATTTTATCAATGGAAAGACGAACAAGTGTGTGAATGATACAACTGTAACTGAACGTGATAGTGGAGAGAGAGAGAGAGAGAGAGAGAGAGAGAGAGAGAGAGAGAGAGAGAGAAAGGGGATTGTATGCAAATCTCTAAACAAATGAACATAGCGGCAGAAGAACACCCTTAGTAAAGATATGACCAGAGCAGTGAGCGTTGGAAGGTAAGGAGATATACCAAATTTATCTATAAAGATAAACGAACTGTAGGATGAAGAGATACTGGGCGAATATAAACTCAACCATTTTTGCGTCCCTGCACGGAGGGAAGGATATCAACCAACACAATCATACCCGATGTATTAGAAATAGAACAGTACACACCAAAAAACAAACTCATCTTTTTTTCCGGTGGTGTATCAAGGAATGGAATGGACGATGTAGATCAAAAACTGTACCTCATAATTCCGGGCTCGAGGCTTGAATATCATCCTCTCTCTTACAAATGACTTATGAGGAGCAGTCTAATCATATTCCATCTGTCCGGCTACAGATTCGCCGGACGTATGCATGAATTGTAATGGGGCTGACAGCCTTCAGGAGTTTTTTTTTTTTTTTTTTTTTGAGTGAGTGTAAACCTGCTACATGAGAGAGAGAGAGAGAGAGAGAGAGAGAGAGAGAGAGAGAGAGAGAGAGAGAGAGAGAGAGAGAGAGAGAGGAGACGGCGATCAAGAAATAACATGTATATATATATATATATATATTTATATATATATATATATACATACATACATACATACATACATACACACACACACACACACACACACACACACACACACACACACACACACACACACACACACATACACACATACATACATACATATAGATAGATAGATAGATAGATAGATAGATAGATAGATAGATAGATAGATAGTGACAGAAACATTAGAAAACAGACTTAGTGATAGACTGGAACCACAGGGGCACACAGGCCATAAATAAAGCCAATAAAGAAGGTATGAGAGAGCGAAGACTAACGTACGACCTGAGGGACAGCGTAGGAGAAAATACAGTGACGTTAAGAAGCGATCAAAGATAAAGACAAGAAAGAGAAAACAGCAGACTAATGAATGAGTCTGCAGGCGCCCAGCCAAGTCCAGCCAGACACATGCTGGGGTTAAAAGAATTTCATGAATATCATGGAGAAGCCTTGCAACTTGGGGGGGGGGGAGGCGAGAGACAAGTGGCGAGAGAGACAGAGAGGGAGAGAGACACAGACAAAGCCAGGGAGGTAAGGAGAGAGATTTATGTGAGGGACTTTACACGTGGTGGAGGGTGAGGGTGATCTCCAGAGAACCAATACTTATAGTGAAACATGAAAGTAACTCGGAAGTTTGTTGACGTTCGCGAAAGTTTGATGGATCCCCGATGTTCGTCTCTGACATAAGAAGATGCTAGGTAATGCCAGGAGTTAAAGAGACGGAGCAGAAGGGTCACTGTCCATCGGGTTTGTAAGGATCTTAGAAAAAAAAAAAAAGATTCCGGTGAACTGCTTCAATTTATGGATAAGCTTTTGACAGTGGAAGTGTCTATGGTCGTAGAATTATCCCGAAGGCCTGAAGAAGGTGTTCGAGATTACTCAGATGCTGTTTATAACTTGACGTAGACAGTCTTAATTACCCCGGCAGATGACAGGCCAAAAACCTAATTAATCAACCAACCAAAACAGACTTTGACTATACATATATTAACTGCCTCTCCTTCATGGAAAATGGGTAACCTCAACCATGAATAAATATTAACTGCCTCTCCTCCATGGAAAATGGGTAACCTCACCCATGAATAAGCAAAACCTCATAAGGCCTTAACAGGAGGAATCATGAGAGTAATTTGCCTCGTAATGCGAGGAAAGTACAGAGCCGCGATTAAGAGGACTGAGAAGTTAACAAGGGTAAAGGTGAAAGGCGATGAGGAGGAGCGTGGATATCCGACCCTGATCTCCGGGGCAGATAATGAGGGTGGATCACACGTTGGAGATGAAGGAGGGAGGGAGGGGGTTTAGGCAGCGCTTTGTGACCTCGAGATCTGCAGTGAGTTCTGGCGAAGCAGGGTAGAATTCGATGCCTCGAAACAACAGAAGCTCCGGCAGAAGACACAGATGGAAGTAGGAAATGAAGCAGGGTCGAGTCGTATTGCCCTAGGTTCTGTTTTCGTGACTTAATACATTGGGCAGGAGCGCCCCCCTAGTGACTCAAGGCTTAAAAGGCTGTAGTAACTGATCCATGGGTGCCATGACTAGACCACTCGTCTAATGAAGTACGATGGGCTGCGAACGTTAAGTATCATGGCTCTAATACTTTATGACGAGGAAATGACCCTTTTGACTGCAATAACTCAACAGCACGACCGCCAGGGAATCACTCCTCGATGCAGAGAGGATGTGCAACCATTGTTCTGAAAGGTACATTAACACCGATAATTAACAGGAAGGAAAACCATGTGTGAGGAAGGTGAGTTTCCTTGCAGGATGTTCGTGTAGTGTTTATTATTCAGTGACACTTGTTTTCACAGGATGAACGGCTTTTGTCTGACAGGAAATGAATTGGGAGTAAGACCTATGATTGCCTGTTCTGGTAGAGTAATAGCCTTTAATTTTTTTCAGAGGATGTATAAAGACTGTGATGTATATTTTCTTAGTTTTTTTATAGGATGTATAAAGATTGTGATGTATATTTTCTTCGTGTTTTCAGAGGATATATATAGAGTTGTGATATATTTTCTTCGTTCTTTTTATAG
>NC_092242.1:15625998-15645998 GCF_036320965.1 Panulirus ornatus | reverse complement strand
CATCACCCCTCGAGAACCAACGGGAAGCAACATCACCCCTCGAGAACCAACGGGAGCAACATCACCCCTCGAGAACCAACGGGAGCAACATCACCCCTCGAGAACAACGGGAAGCAACATCACCCTTTGAGAACCAACGGGAGCAACATCACACCTCGAGAACCAACGGGAAGCAACATCACCCTTTGAGAACCAACGGGAGCAACATCACCCCTCGAGAACAACGGGAAGCAACATCACCCTTTGAGAACCAACGGGAGCAACATCACCCCTCGAGAACCAACGGGAAGCAACATCACCCCTCGAGAACAACGGGAAGCAACATCACCCTTTGAGAACCAACGGGAGCAACATCACCCCTCGAGAACAACGGGAAGCAACATCACCCCTCGAGAACCAACGGGAGCAACATCACCCCTCGAGAACAACGGGAAGCAACATCACCCCTCGAGAACCAACGGGAAGCAACATCACCCCTCGAGAACAACGGGAAGCAACATCACCCCTCGAGAACAACGGGAAGCAACATCACCCCTCGAGAACAACGGGAAGCAACATCACCCCTCGAGAACAACGGGAAGCAACATCACCCTTTGAGAACCAACGGGAAGCAACATCACCCTTTGAGAACCAACGGGAGCAACATCACCCTTTGAGAACCAACGGGAAGCAACATCACCCCTCGAGAACAACGGGAAGCAACATCACCCTTTGAGAACCAACGGGAAGCAACATCACCCTTTGAGAACCAACGGGAAGCAACATCACCCTTTGAGAACCAACGGGAAGCAACATCACCCTTTGAGAACCAACGGGAAGCAACATCACCCTTTGAGAACCAACGGGAAGCAACATCACCCCTCGAGAACAACGGGAAGCAACATCACCCTTTGAGAACCAACGGGAAGCAACATCACCCTTTGAGAACCAACGGGAAGCAACATCACCCCTCGAGAACAACGGGAAGCAACATCACCCTTTGAGAACCAACGGGAAGCAACATCACCCTTTGAGAACCAACGGGAAGCAACATCACCCTTTGAGAACCAACGGGAAGCAACATCACCCCTCGAGAACCAACGGGAAGCAACATCACCCCTCGAGAACAACGGGAAGCAACATCACCCTTTGAGAACCAACGGGAAGCAACATCACCCTTTGAGAACCAACGGGAAGCAACATCACCCTTTGAGAACCAACGGGAAGCAACATCACCCTTTGAGAACCAACGGGAAGCAACATCACCCTTTGAGAACCAACGGGAAGCAACATCACCCTTTGAGAACCAACGGGAAGCAACATCACCCCTCGAGAACAACGGGAAGCAACATCACCCCTCGAGAACCAACGGGAAGCAACATCACCCTTTGAGAACCAACGGGAGCAACATCACACCTCGAGAACCAACGGGAAGCAACATCACCCCTCGAGAACAACGGGAAGCAACATCACCCTTTGAGAACCAACGGGAAGCAACATCACCCCTCGAGAACAACGGGAAGCAACATCACCCTTTGAGAACCAACGGGAAGCAACATCACCCTTTGAGAACCAACGGGAAGCAACATCACCCCTCGAGAACCAACGGGAGCAAACATCACCCCTCGAGAACCAACGGGAGCAACATCACCCCTCGAGAACAACGGGAAGCAACATCACCCCTCGAGAACCAACGGGAAGCAACATCACCCCTCGAGAACAACGGGAAGCAACATCACCCTTTGAGAACCAACGGGAAGCAACATCACCCTTTGAGAACCAACGGGTAGTGGAGCCTCACACACGTGAGTAATTATGGGACGGAGGTGTAGTGGAGCCTCACACACGTGAGTGATGATGGGACGGAGGTGTAGTGGAGCCTCACACACGTAAGTAATGATGGGACGGAGGTGTAGTGGAGCCTCACACACGTAAGTAATTATGGGACGGAGGTGTAGTGGAGCCTCACACACGTGAGTGATGATGGAACGGAGGTGTAGTGGAGCCTCACACACGTAAGTAATTATGGGGCGGAGGTGTCGTGGAGCCTCACACACGTAAGTAATTATGGGACGGAGGTGTAGTGGAGCCTCACACACGTGAGTGATGATGGGACGGAGGTGAAGTGGAGCCTCACACACGTAAGTCATGATGGAACGGAGGTGTAGTGGAGACTCACACACGCGAGTTAATGGCAGAATGAGAGGCGTAGCGAGAGTGTATTGCGGCCTCATACATATTCCACGTCAGCAACTATATCGGGCCAACTCAACACCATCGTCCTGAGATCAAAACACAAAATATCTCATATACAGAGTCGAAGAAACGTGCAATGCTAAGGCTAAAATGAATGTACCGTAACAATGGACATGTTGATGACACTGATCCACTAGTAATAGGATTATGCAAGTGACAATGGATTTGCTCGTAACAATGGATATACTACTGACAATGGATACATTCGTAAAAGCAATATTCCATTGACTATGGACATACTAGTAACAGCAGATATACAAGTGACAACGAATATGTACGTAGCAGCGGATATGCCAGTGGTAACTCTGGATATATTCTAATTAATGGACATACTCGTTATAAAGGATTAGTGACGGTAGATATATTTGTAGCAACCAACATTATATATATAAATATATATATATATATATATATATATATATCTTTTCTTTCTTTCAAACTATTCGCCATTTCCCGCATTAGCGAGGTAGCGTTAAGAACAGAGGACTGAGCCTTTGAGGGACTACCCTCACCTGGCCCAATTCTCTGTTCCTTCTTTTGGAAAATTAAAAAAAAAAAAAACGAGAGGGGAGGATTTCCAGCCCCCCGCTCCCTCCCCTTTTAGTCGCCTTCTACGACACGCAGGGAATACGTGGGAAGTATTCTTGCTCCCCTATCCCCAGGGATAATATATATATATATATATATATATATATATATATATATATATATATATATTTCACACTATTCGCCATTTCCCGCGTTAGCAAGGTAGCGTTAAGAACAGAGGACTGGACCTTTGAGGGAATATCCTCACCTGGCCCCCTTCTCTGTTCCTTCTTTTGGAAAATTAAAAAAAAAAACTGAGAGGGGAGGATTTACAGCCCCCGCTAGCTTCTTCCTTTTGTCGCCTTCTACGACACGCAGGGAATACGTGGGAAGTATTCTTTCTCCCCTATCCCCCAGGGAATATTTATATATAGTATATATATATATATTTATATATATATATTATATATATATATATTTATATATATATATTTATATATATTTTTTTTTTTTTTTCATTACTATTCGCCATTTCCCGCATTTGCGAGGTAGCGTTTAGCGTTAAGAACAGAGGACTGGGCCCTTAGAGGGACAATCTCACCTGGCCCCCTTCTCTGTTCCTTCTTTTGGAAAATTAAAAAAAAAAAACTGAGAGGGGAGGATTTCCAGCCACCACTCCTCCTTTAGTCGCCTTCTACGACACGCAGGGAATACGTGGGAAGTATTCTTTCTCCCCTATCCCAGGGAATATATATATATATATATATATATATAATATCATGTGGACATTGATTTTACTAGGATGACATTAATATGCTACTGAAACTGTAAAAACAAACAAAACACAAGCATGCGGATCAAAATCCCTTAACTTCAAGAGCACGAGAAATAAATGTCCGACATGGGAAAACAAAAAAAACACATCAAAATACTTGAAATATAACGAAAGAAACAGAGCAGGTCTGATGGTAAGCGACCGTGATTGGCAAAGTGGTAATTAGACTAGGGACCGGCTCAGAAAGGTCACTATGATCGAGCGGAACGGCAGGACGATTCGGTTTCATCTGCGAATGGGAGGTTTAATGATTCGGTCCCATATCCTAGTGTACTTTGGAAGGATTCGGTTACATCTTCGAGCTGACGGTTTAGTGACTCCGGTTTGCAATCAAGTATTACAGTTGAAGGGTTCGGAATTTCCTCTTCGAGTTATAGGTGGTCGAAGGTCAAAACCGGTTCGTTCAGACCTTAAGCTTCATACTGAACGAATCTGTTCTATCTTCTAGTGTAAGATTAATCATTTTGTTCCAGTTTCAATAAACAATTAAAAGCCGAGTTCAATGAGGAATGTGCACATCAACTGCCTTTCTAAGAATCCATGTTATCTAACAGAGATAATGATCTGAAACAAAAGATACAGACAGTGCGCTATATTACTAAGCTCGACCAGAAAGCGAGATGATTTCTCTCAAATATATTTTCCCCCACACACAACAGGTCATAAATGTTTAATACCACTAGAGTAAACGAGGTAGACTGACCCACTGTTATTAGCCAATTTCTTATTAGGACGTATTCCGGGAAAAACATACTTATTAGGACTTGTGATGAAGATGATGAAGTATTTCTCCCTGACTTCTTAATCTCTTTGCTCCGGGTGTCGATCGAACGAGGGCAGATGTAGTGGGCGCGCCGCAGCGCGCTATCGTTGCTCAAGCTCCCACTTACTAAGTCTTGTGGATGCAAGTGTCACCGACCTTGGCTCATGTAAAGCACCATTTCTATGACAGCTTCGCCTATAACCCAGGGCGTAACTCCAGCGGTTCCCCGGGGTCGGTGACACCACACACACACCACAGGGGCAGTGCTAAACCGTATGTTGGTAACGTCTCGCCTCCGCTGCAGTGTTAGCAAAAAAGATGGGTTATGCAGAGAGGAGAACCAAGAGGTATTTATAAGAGATTAGATACCCTTGAGGAGGGCAAGGTATGAGTATGGATGTGTGGGTTCTAATGTAGTTGTGTTACATGCCTTGTTGGCACCCGCCCTCTTCCATACCACGCGATTCGTCTCTCTCAATCGACTCCCCACTACGCCACGCTCAACCATGTCTTATTATCATTATTCATCATTATCGCATCATTTTATCATATCATATCAGTAGTTGTTATTATTTATCATCGCATCTATTATTGATGTCTTTGTCATTATCTATCACTTGGTCGAAGTCCTCGGGAGCTTTTGCCATCAATTGTCGTCCGTTCGATCGTCCGCCGATCTCTAAAGACGAAATCAGCAGGCATGGTGGGTCTTTGGGTGGGTCCTTCACAAACCTGAGTCGAGCGACTGCGACCATCAGCGAGCATGGCTACGGTTACCAACAACAGAAATTTCATCAGATGACCTTCCTTCGCATCAAATGCCTTGTCCTTCATCAAATGGCCTTCCCTTCATCAAGTAGCCTTCCCTTCATCAAATGGCCTTCCCTTCATCAAATGGCCTTCCTTCATCAAATGGCCTTCCCTTCATCAAATGGCCTTCCCTTCATCCAATATATATATATTATATATATATATTATATATATATATATATATATATATATATATATTATATATATTCATTTTTATATTTTTATTATACTTTGTCGCTGTCTCCCGCGTTTGCGAGGTAGCGCATGGAAAACAGACAAAAAGAAATGGCCCAACCCCCCCCCATACACATGTTATACATACGTCCACACACGCAAATATACATACCTACACAGGCTTCCAGGGTTTTACCCCGTTTTTGGGGCTTCATTTCCACCTGACAGCATCGCAAACCCCGGTATACCACATCGCTCCAATTCACTCTATTCCTTGCCTCCTTTCACCCTCAGGGATGTTCAGGCCGATCCCCAAAATCTTTTTCACTCCATCTTTCCAAACCCCCAATTTGGTCTCCCTCTTCTCCTTGTTCCCTCAACCCCGACACATATATCCTTTTGGTCATTTTTTCCTCACTCATCCCCTCCATGTGCCCCCAAACCACTTCAAACACCCTCTTCTGCTCTCTCAACCACGCTCTTTTTATTTCCACACATCTCTCTCCCTTCGTTACTCACTCGTTTAAACCACCTTTTCCCCCACACATTGTCCTCAAACATCTCATTTCCCGGCGCATTTTCCCTCCTCCTGGCAACATCTATCCATAGCCCACGCCTCGAACCTTACAACATGGTTGGGAAACCCCTATTCCTTCAAACATACCCATTTTTGCTTTCCGAGATAATGTTTTTTCGACTTCCACACATTTTCAAGGCCCCCAGGTTTTTCGCCCCTCCCCCCTAGGATCCAACTTCCGCTCCATGGTTCCATCCCTGCCCCGATCCCTCCCGATATCTAAACCACTTCACTTCCTCCAGTTTTTCTCCATTCAAACTCACTCCCCCAAATTTTCTTGCCCTCAACCTACTGGGACCTAAAAATTAAACCTTGTTTTATTCCATTTACTCTTTAAATTCTTCTTTCCCACAATTTTCCAAACTCAGTCACCCAGCTTCTTTCAGTTTCTCACATGAATAAACCACCAGCCCCTGTTTTTTCAGCGAACAACAACTGAATCACTTCCCAGCTCTTCATCCCCAACAGACTTTATTCTTGCCCCTTTTCCAAAACTCTTTTCATTTTTCCTCCCTAAAAACCCATCCAAAAAACAAATTTTTTAAAAAACCAGGGGACATCAACACACCCCTGCCGAAAACCTACATCACCCGGAAAACCCAAACACTTTCCTCTTTCCTACACGTTCAAAATGCCTTTCATCCCCGATTTTTAAAAATTTTTCACTGCTTTTACTAAACAACTTTCCTCCCACACCCTTTTTTCTTAATACCTTCCACACAGAGCTTCTCTTTCACTCTTATCAAAATGCCTTTCCCAGTCCATATTTGCTACATTCAAATCCTTTGGGTTTTCTAAGTATTTCTCACATGCATTTTCAAAGCAAAAAACCTGGGTCCACATTTTCCTTTCAAATTCTGAAACCACACCCGGGTCTTCCCCAATCTGATGCTCTTGTACCCTGGCCTTACCCTCTCAATTTAATACCCTCCCCTTATTTATATATATTTTATATATATATAATATATATATATATATTTTTAATATATATATTTTTATATTTATATCGTGACAATTGATATACTAGAGACATTGAATATGCTACTGACAACTGTTAAACAAACAAAACACAAGATGAGGATCAAAATACTAATTCAAGAGCACGAGAAATAAATGTACCGACATGGGAACACATCAAATATACTTGAAATATAACGAAAGAAACAGAGCAGGTCTGATGGTAAGCGACCGTGATTGGCAAAGCTGGTAATTAGACTGGACCGCTCAGAAAGGTCATATGATCGAGTGGAACGGCAGGACGATTCGGTTCATCTGCGAATGGGAGGTTTAATGATTCGGTCCCATATCTAAGTGTACTTTGGAAGGATTCGGTTACATCTTCGAGCAGACGGTTTAGTGACTCGGTTGCATATCCAAGTATACAGTTGAAGGGTTCGATTCCATCATCGAGTATAGGGGTCGAACGGTCAAACGGTTCGTTCAGACCTTAAAGCTTCATACTGAACGAATCTGTTCTATCTTCTAGTGTAAGATTAATCATTTTCGTTCCAGTTTCAATAACAAATAAAAGCCGAGAATCAATGGAATGAATCACCTCAACTGCCTTTCTAAGAATCCATGTTATCTAACAGAGATAATGATCTGAAACAAAAGATACAGACAGTGCGCTATATTACTAAGCTCGACCAGAAAGCGAGATGATTTCTCTCAAATATATTTTTCCCCCACACACAACAGGTCATAAATGTTTAATACCACTAGAGTAAACGAGGGTAGACTGACCCACTGTTATTAGCCAATTTCTTATTAGGACTATCCGGGAAAAAAATAATTATAGGACTGTGATGATGATGATGATGTATTTCTTCCCTGACTTCTAATCTCTTTGCCCGGGTTCGATCCCCGACGCGGGCAGATGTGTGGGCGCGCGCAGCGCGCTATCGTTGCTCAAGCTCCCCTTACTAAGTCTGTGGATGCACGTGTCCACCGACCTTGGCTCATGTAAAGCACCATTTCTATGACAGGGGCTTCGCTATAACCCAGGGGTAACTCCAGCGTCCCAGGGGTCGTGACACACACACACACACAGGGGCAGGTGCCTAACCGTATGTTTAACGTCCCCACAGTCAAGCCAAAAGATGGGTTATGCAGAGAACCAGAGGTCTTTATAAGAGATTTTAACCCTGAGGAGGGCAAGGTATGAGTATGGATGTGTGTGTTCCAAATGTGTTGTGTACATGCCTTGTTGGCATATACCGTATCAAATTATCATCATTATTATTATCATTATTCATCATTATCATCACTTTTATCATCATCATTATCAGTATTGTTATTATCATCATCACTATTATTATCTTTGTCATTATCTATCACTTGGTCAGAGTCCTCGGGAGCTGTCACTATTATTGTTATCTTTGTCATTATCTATCACTTGGTCGAAGTCCTCGGGAGCTTTTGCCATCAATTGTCGTCCGTCGATCGTCCGCCGATCTAAACGAAACTCAGCAGGGATGGTGGTCTTTGGGTGGGTCCTTCACAAACCCGAGTCCGGCGACCCTGACCATCACGCAGCATGGCTACGGTTAACAACAACAGAAATTTCATCAGTGACCTTCCCTTCATCAAATGACCTTGCCTTCATCAAATGGCCTTCCCTTCAACAAGTAGCCCTCCTTTCATCAAATAACCTTTTCATCAAATAGCCTTCCCTTCATCAAATGGCCTTCCCTTCATCAAACGGCCTTCCCTTCATCCAATTGCCTTCCCTTCATCAAACGACCTTCCCTTCATCAAATGGCCTTCCCTTCATCAAGTAGCTTTCCCTTCATCAAATGGCCTTCCCTTCATCAAGTAGCCTTCCCTTCATTAAATGGCCTTCCCTTCATCAAGTAGCTTTCCCTTCATCAAATGGCCTTCCCTTCATCAAGTAGCTTTCCCTTCATCAAATGGCCTTCCCTTCATCAAGTAGCCTTCCCTTCATCAAATGGCCTTCCCTTCATCAAATGGCATACCCTTCATCAAATGGCCTCACCTTCTTCGTTTTAAGAAATATTTGCCTCAGATTTTGAGCTGCAGTTACATCAATCTCAGCTGCTTAACATAATGAAGGCTTTCCAAGTGAAACGCTGTTTTCTTCGATTTTCTGGTCGATTACGCAAATTAGGTTTAATTCCTCCAAAATTCTCATGAAAACGTTCGCTAAGCATGTCATGAGATAGTCTCTGGGTGGATCCTTTTCAATATTTTTTTTTTTTCCCAGCAACTCCCTGACCACCATCCAAAGTCGCCGCTGTTAGGAATGAACGCTGAAATTTCTTGTTTCCCAGGATTTCAGGGACTTGACGCACGATCATCTCACATTTCGCAAATAATATCTAAAGAATCGTGAGGTCTTTGAAACTATATATATATATATATATATATATATATATATATATATATATATATATATATATATATATTATATTTTTTTATTATACTTTGTCGCTGTCTCCCGCGTTTGCGAGGTAGCGCAAGGAAACAGACGAAAGAAATGGCCCAACCCCCCCCATACACATGTATATACATACGTCCACACACGCAAATATACATACCTACACAGCTTTCCATGGTTTACCCCAGACGCTTCACATGCCTTGATTCAATCCACTGACAGCACGTCAACCCCGGTATACCACATCGCTCCAATTCACTCTATTCCTTGCCCTCCTTTCACCCTCCTGCATGTTCAGGCCCCGATCACACAAAATCTTTTTCACTCCATCTTTCCACCTCCAATTTGGTCTCCCTCTTCTCCTCGTTCCCTCCACCTCCGACACATATATCCTCTTGGTCAATCTTTCCTCACTCATTCTCTCCATGTGCCCAAACCACTTCAAAACACCCTCTTCTGCTCTCTCAACCACGCTCTTTTTATTTCCACACATCTCTCTTACCCTTACGTTACTCACTCGATCAAACCACCTCACACCACACATTGTCCTCAAACATCTCATTTCCAGCACATCCATCCTCCTGCGCACAACTCTATCCATAGCCCACGCCTCGCAACCATACAACATTGTTGGAACCACTATTCCTTCAAACATACCCATTTTTGCTTTCCGAGATAATGTTCTCGACTTCCACACATTCTTCAAGGCCCCCAGAATTTTCGCCCCCTCCCCCACCCTATGATCCACTTCCGCTTCCATGGTTCCATCCGCTGCCAGATCCACTCCCAGATATCTAAAACACTTCACTTCCTCCAGTTTTTCTCCATTCAAACTCACCTCCCAATTGACTTGACCCTCAACCCTACTGTACCTAATAACCTTGCTCTTATTCACATTTACTCTTAACACTCTTCTTCCACACACTTTACCAAACTCAGTCACCAGCTTCTGCAGTTTCTCACATGAATCAGCCACCAGCGCTGTATCATCAGCGAACAACAACTGACTCACTTCCCAAGCTCTCTCATCCCTTGGGGATAGGGGAGAAAGAATACTTCCCACGTATTCCCTGCGTGTCGTAGAAGGCGACGTCGGGGGGGGGGGGGGGGGGGGGGGGGGGGGGGGGGGGGGGGGGCTGGAAATCCTAACCCTCCCGTTTTTTAATTTTCCAAAAGAAGGAACAGGGAAGGAGCCAAGTGAGGATATTCCCTCTAAGGCTCAGTCCTCTGTTCTTAACGCTACCTCGCTAACGCGGGAAATGGCGAATTGTATGAAAAAAAAAAAAAAATATATATATATATATATATATATATATATATATATATATATATATATATATATATATATTGCTTAGGATGATATAAGATGATGCAAGAGAGGATGTAAGAAGTCGAGGAGAATGTAGGATGATTCTGGGGACGATGCAAGATGAAACATAACAGCTTCAGATGAGCAATAGAGTATCTGTGTCTCTAACCACATACATGCAAAAGCTAGACATCTGGAAATGGAGTTCGAACCGATAACGTAGATACGATTCGGCCCAATCACTGATTTGTAATTAGGGATCAAAAGAATTCCATTTATCAAGTCAGATTATGAATTCAGTATGATGCATGAACTTGAGCTTAGAACTGAATCAACGGAGGAGAGTTATGAAGAGTCTAAGAGTTTAACTACGTTTGATCGAGTCTATACGATTCTGAACGCTTTGTGGTGGGAGGGTAAGCTCTCTAAGACGATGCGACAACACCGTGTCTGTGTACTGCATATGATGGAGCAAAGGTATTAATGGATCAGGCATCTAACCTCAACTCACAGTCTCTTGATTTAGCTCTATTTTCACCGTTGATCTGATGATCGATGAACTAATCAATCTCAATATGACTTTGTCAAAGTCCGTCACGGGTGTAGTCAAGCTAATTAATCGCAGATCACTAGGGAGACGGTAGGTCGTAAAGACACCCAAGGCCTCCCTCCTTCTTGATACTGAACCCGGCATTCGAGGAAGTGAGTCATCCTCTGCACAACCTTTATCTAGATCAGGCATGACTTAACACACTTTGTCACTGAAAGGTAAAAGTTCAGGACGCGCTCATACCTACTATTTATTCTTACGGACAGACAGAAGGGAAATTGACGTCCCTGGGCATGGGAGAAGGAATATATATATATATATATATATATATATATATATATATATATATATATATATATATATATATATATATATATATTCTTTCTTTCATACTATTCGCCATCTCCCCGCGTTAGCGAGGTTGCGTTAAGAACAGAGGACTGGACCTTTGAGGGAATATCCTCACCTGGCCCCTTTCCATGTCCCTTCTTTTGGAAAATCAAAAAAAAAAAAAACCGAGAGGGGAGGATTTCCAGCCCCCCGCTCCCTTCCCTTTTAGTCGCCTTCTACGACACGCAGGGAATACATGTGTAGTATTCTTTCTCCCCTATCCCCAGGGATATATATATATATATATATATATATATATATATATATATATATATATATATATTATATATATATATATATATATATATATATAAATATACTAAGCACGGAAAACCAAATACACCGAAGGGGGATGTTCTCGAAGGCAATGAAATTAGAAGCATAACAACATATCCGAAGGCCAGAACGAACAAGTTTTCTACAATGAAAACAGAAGAGAGAAAAGAACATGACCTCTTGAGACAGAAGGAATAGATTGCGATAAAACGAGAGCTGAGGGAGAGAGAGAGGGAGGGAGGGAGGGAGGGAGAGGGAGAGGGGGCTGGGAACGATTCATAATATTAATCCACGAATAATTCTAATCTCTCGTGGGATGAAGGTTGCCCTTGTGACAGATATCCGTACACAAGACCTCGCTCCGCGGGAGGCCTAATCACGCTGTCACACTCTTCCATCATACCTTTATCTATGATGCCTTGATCGTCCATTAATTAATTTTCAAGTATATACATATTACGGCGACCAGTATCGCTCGGGTGTGTGATCGATGAGCGCCTGGAGGCCAGGGAGGCGAACGCCACGTCCATCCTCTCGCACGAGTGATTGGCTGAAGGACGAGACGAACCCGCGTGGCTCCCTACAAGGGGAGAGCTTTGCGCCTCCTCCAACTTGGTTAGTGGAGATGATCGTGTTTATTTGTTCTTAGGGTCTCAAAGAGGAAACTTACTTCGTCTTATCTACGTTAATTTGACAGTGGTAAGGTTAAGCATATGATTAAATGAGTGTCTATGATACGCATACAGCGGCATGTCGGATTAAGATGATCTGTAATGAATCTAGTTATATCCAATACATCACTGATTAGACCAGTCATCAGAGAAAGACATTTCTGATTTCATTTTCATCACATTTCCATCCAAGTAAATGTTCCTGCTATTACAACTATAGTACTACTACTATCACTACTGCTACTACTGGTACCACTACTACTGTTGCTGCTAGTCTTACTACTACTACTACTACTACTACTACTACTACTACTACTACCTCTACTACTATTTCTACTACTGCTGCTATCCCTACTACTACTACTACTTCTGCTACCACTGTTATTGCTACTACTACTGCTATCACTACTACTACTACTACTACTATTAACACCAACACTGCTAGTACTGCTGTTACTACTACTACTACTACTACTACTACTACTACTACTAGTACCACCACTACTACTTTTACTAATGCCACTACCACTTCTACACCACTACTACCACTATCACCATCAGTATCATCACCACTACCAATCCTGAACACTACCATCACATTATTCCCGCCTGGCACATGCCGACCAATCCCTCCACAGTAACCAGACAATAGCGACGCCACCCCTGGCTATTAGGCAGTGGTCACAGTGTCCGCTTTAATCAGACATTGACCTTACACCTTCCGTTCCCACTTACCGTCTCTCTCTCTCTCTCTCTCTCTCTCTCTCTCTCTCTCTCTCTCTCTCTCTCTCTCTCTCTCTTACACACACACACACACTAGGGGTCACTGTCTCTAACAACTTAAATTCTCCCAGAGTTGCAACGAAGCTGCCAAAAAAAAAGCAATTAGGATGTTAGGATATATTAACAGAAACTTTACACACACACCCACACACACACACCCACACACACACACACACACACACACACACACACGGTATAAACCCCACTTTGAATATGCAGTGAAAAGTAGAGGGGCCCCCCCCACCCACCCACACCCCCACCTTTAAGCAAGGATATTCTTAAATTGGAAGCGGTGTAGCGAAGAACAACTAAATTGATTCCCTCCTTGCGTAACTAATCATATGAAGACAGATTGCGAGAATCAAATTAGTTCTTACTAAGCAAGTGACGGGTCCTTGGCAAGTTAACAGAATGTTTGAAAATACTTAAGGGATTCAACAACTTCGATACTGAATATTTCTTTACAGTCGGTCGCGCCAACACTTACTAACGAGAGAAAATGGAGCAAAGAGAGAAAATGGACCAAAGAGAGAAAATGGACCAAAGAGAGAAAATGGACCAAGAGAAAATGGACCAAAAGTGAGAGGTTACCGAGTTAACCTATATCGCACGAAACATATCTTCAACCAAGGACATTATCGACGCAAGGCATAAGCTCCCGTAATATGATGTTCAGAGTAACACTGTTAACATCTTCAAAATTACGTTGTATCATTAAGTGTCACTTTCTCGGTAATGAATAAATTCATTTAATCCATCATCCTAATGTAGTGGGGTATTACGCTACTTTCTCAACGCTGACCTCCCGCTGGTCAAGCTGCGATAACTTACAAACACACTGATTAACCCGTGTCGTCCACTCTAAAGGAACTGGAGAGATTTATTCTATCATCCTTCCACATCGGGAGTAATACAGACGTGTAAGTTGCTAGGCTGGACTCAGAATTTATCCACACACATTAAAAACTATTGTATTAATAATAAAAAGTGAAAGGAATGCATGACATTGGTGATGGGATGCATCACTTATTCACATTCATTTTACTTCCAAACTTTCGTATAAAATTACCTTCAGGCAAATTAATCCTGCAAGGTATTTTTTTCTACTAATTTTCAGTGCGGCATATCGCCGGAGGGAGTTGAGGATGGGGGTTGAAAGCTTTTGCTTTGCTATCCTTTTCTTCTACTGCAACGAAGAAAACGGCATTCTTTTTTTTTTTTTTTCTTCAGGTCGTGTTAAGGCCAGACCACCTCCCTTTGGAACCTGGGCCTGTTTGGCCTGCGTATCTCTCTCTCTCTCTCTCTGTCTCTCTCTCTCTCTCTCTCTCTCTCTCTCTCTCCTTCCTACCCCCATCTCTCCCCACCATCTGAGAGAGGTCACACACACCTCCTCCATCTCCGAGACGTGTGACTAGAGCATCATCCCCCGTGATATATATACGCTGTGATCATCCAGCCTGGTGGTGGTGGTTAGCAGGGATTGCTACATATTAGCATTTTCCTGTTGTAAAGCGTTGCTTCATTAGGGCATAGAGGATCCCCGGGCTGATTAGGTGAATTATGCCCCTTGATAATGGTAGTGAATTCAAGCATTATATCACACGCAACCGCTGCTGTCCTGTTTTAATACTATAAGGCCAATGGTTGCTTGGATTTTAGTAGGACTGTGATGTTAGGAACGGCCTTTTCAACTTCTTTGTAGGGAACTCTTTTCCTTTGCTCTCTCTTAATCATTCGTAATCAACAGGGAAGAACACATTGATCCAAGGCGTACGTACAACCGAAAGTTTTTTTTTTTTTTTTTTTTTTTTTTTCCCCAAAAGAAGGAACAGAGAAGAGGTCCAGGTGAGGATATTCCCTCAAAGGCCCAGTCCTCAGTTCTTAACGCTACCTCGCTATCGCGGGAAATAGCGAATAGTATGAAAAAAAAAAAAAAAAATATATATATATATATATATATATATATATATATATATATATATATAGAGAGAGAGAGAGAGAGAGAGAGAGAGAGAGAGAGAGAGAGAGAGAGAGAGAGAGAGAGAGAGGAGGGAACGAGGAGAAGTGGAAGACCAAATTGGAGGTGGAAGGATGGAGTGAAAAAGATTTTGAGCGATCGGGGCCGGAACATGCAGGAGGGTGAAAGGCGTGCAAGGAATAGATGTGGAATACCGGGGTCGACGTACTGTCAATGGACTGAACCAGGGCATGTGAAGCGTCTGGGGTAAACTATGGAAAGTTTTGTGGGGCCTGGATGTGGAAAGGGAGCTGTGGTTTCGGTGCATTATTACATGACAGCTAGAGACTGAGTGTGAACGAATAAGGCCTTTGTTGTCTTTTCCTAGCGCTACTTAACGCGCGCGCGGGGGGAAGGGGGTGCCATTTCATGTGGCGGGGTGGCGACGAGAATGGATAAAGGCAGCAAGTATAAAATATGTACATGTGCATATATGTATACGTATGTGTATGTATATGTATGTATACGTTGAAATGTATAGGCATGTATATGTGGACGTGTCTGTTGGGCTCGTTTAATGTATATACGATGAGTATTGTGGGGTGGGTTGGGCCATTCTTTCGTCTGCTTCCTTGCGCTGCCTCGCTAAACGCCGGAGACAGGCCCCGGAAACAAACAATATCAAACAAAGTATAATAAAATAAAGTAAAATATTTATATATATATATTATATATATATATATTATATTTATATATATATATATATATATATTTTTTTTTTTTTTTTTTTTTTCATACGATTCGCCATTTCCCGCATTTGCGAGGTAGCGTTAAGAACAGAGAACTGGGCCACTGAGGGAATATCCTCACCTGGGCCCCCTTCTCTGTTCCTTCTTTTGGAAAATTAAAAAAATTGAGAAGGGGAGGATTTTCCAGCCCCCCGCTCCCTTCCCTTTTAGTCGCCTTCTACGACACGCAGGGAATACGTGGGAAGTATTCTTTCTCCCTATCCCCAGGGATATATATATATATATAATATATATATATTATATTTATATATATATATATACTAAGCACGGAAAACCAAATACACCGAAGGGGGATGTTCTCAGAAGGCAATGATTAAGAAAGCATTAACAACGTATCCGAAGGCCAGTTCGAATTAGTTTTCTACAATGAAAACAGAAGAGAAAAAGACATGACCTCTTGAGACAGAAGGAATAGATTGCGATTAAACGAGAGGGTCTGAGGGGCGGGAGGGAGGGAGGGAGGGAGGGAGGGAGGGAGGGAGGGAGGATAGGAGAGGGGGGCTGGGAAACGACTTTCATAATATGATCCACGAAAAATTCTAATTCTCGTGGGTATGAAGGTTGCCCTTGTGACAGATATCCGTACACAAGACCTCGCTCCGCGGGAGCCTAATCACGCTGTCACACTCTTCCATCATACCTTTATCTATGATGCCTTGATCGTCCATTAATTATTTTTTCAGTATATACATATTACGGCGACCCAGTATCGCTCGGGTGTGTGATCGATGAGCGCCTGGAGGCCAGGGAGGCGAACGCCACGTTCCAGCTCTTCGCACGATGTGATTGGCTGCCCTGAAGACTCGAGACCGAACCACTGTGGTTCCCTACAAGGGGAGAGCTTTGCGCCTCCTCCAACTTGGTTAGTGGAGATGATCGTGTTTATTTGTTCTTAGGGTCTCAAAGAGGAAACTTACTTCGTCTTATCTACGTTAATTTGACAGTGGTAAGGTTAAGCATATGATTAAAAGAGTGTCTATGATACGCATACAGCGGCATGTCGGATTTGATGATCTGTAATGAATCTTAGTTATATCCAATACATCTATGATTAGAACAGTCACGAGAAAGACATTTTTGATGTTCTTTTTAATCACATTTTCATCCAAGCAAATGTTCCTGCTATTACAACTATAGTACTACCACTATCACTACTACTGGTACCACTACTACTGTTGCTACTACTACTACTACCTCTACTACTATTTCTACTACTGCTGCTATCCCTACTACTACTACTACTACTACTACTACTACTACTACTACTACTACTACTACTACTACTACTATACTACTACTACTACTATACTACTACTACTACTACTACTACTACTACTACTACTACTACTACTACTACTACTACTACTACTACTACTACTACTACTACTACTACTACTACTACTACTACTACTACTACTACTACTACTACTACTACTACTACTACTACTACTACTACTACTACTACTACTACTACTACTACTACTACTACTACTACTACTACTACTACTACTACTACTACTACTACTACTACTACTACTACTACTACTACTACTACTACTACTACTACTACTACTACTACTACTACTACTACTACTACTACTACTACTACTACTACTACTACTACTACTACTACTACTACTACTACTACTACTACTACTACTACTACTACTACTACTACTACTACTACTACTACTACTACTACTACTACTACTACTACTACTACTACTACTACTACTACTACTACTACTACTACTACTACTACTACTACTACTACTACTACTACTACTACTACTACTACTACTACTACTACTACTACTACTACTACTACTACTACTACTACTACTACTACTACTACTACTACTACTACTACTACTACTACTACTACTACTACTACTACTACTACTACTACTACTACTACTACTACTACTACTACTACTACTACTACTACTACTACTACTACTACTACTACTACTACTACTACTACTACTACTACTACTACTACTACTACTACTACTACTACTACTACTACTACTACTACTACTACTACTACTACTACTACTACTACTACTACTACTACTACTACTACTACTACTACTACTACTACTACTACTACTACTACTACTACTACTACTACTACTACTACTACTACTACTACTACTACTACTACTACTACTACTACTACTACTACTACTACTACTACTACTACTACTACTACTACTACTACTACTACTACTACTACTACTACTACTACTACTACTACTACTACTACTACTACTACTACTACTACTACTACTACTACTACTACTACTACTACTACTACTACTACTACTACTACTACTACTACTACTACTACTACTACTACTACTACTACTACTACTACTACTACTACTACTACTACTACTACTACTACTACTACTACTACTACTACTACTACTACTACTACTACTACTACTACCTCTACTACTATTTCTACTACTGCTGCTATCCCTACTACTACTACTACTACTACTACTACTACTACTACTACTACTACTACTACTACTACTACTACTACTACTACTACTACTACTACTACTACTACTACTACTACTACTACTACTACTACTACTACTACTACTACTACTACTACTACTACTACTACTACTACTACTACTACTACTACTACTACTACTACTACTACTACTACTACTACTACTACTACTACTACTACTACTACTACTACTACTACTACTACTACTACTACTACTACTACTACTACTACTACTACTACTACTACTACTACTACTACTACTACTACTACTACTACTACTACTACTACTACTACTACTACTACTACTACTACTACTACTACTACTACTACTACTACTACTACTACTACTACTACTACTACTACTACTACTACTACTACTACTACTACTACTACTACTACTACTACTACTACTACTACTACTACTACTACTACTACTACTACTACTACTACTACTACTACTACTACTACTACTACTACTACTACTACTACTACTACTACTACTACTACTACTACTACTACTACTACTACTACTACTACTACTACTACTACTACTACTACTACTACTACTACTACTACTACTACTACTACTACTACTACTACTACTACTACTACTACTACTACTACTACTACTACTACTACTACTACTACTACTACTACTACTACTACTACTACTACTACTACTACTACTACTACTACTACTACTACTACTACTACTACTACTACTACTACTACTACTACTACTACTACTACTACTACTACTACTACTACTACTACTACTACTACTACTACTACTACTACTACTACTACTACTACTACTACTACTACTACTACTACTACTACTACTACTACTACTACTACTACTACTACTACTACTACTACTACTACTACTACTACTACTACTACTACTACTACTACTACTACTACTACTACTACTACTACTACTACTACTACTACTACTACTACTACTACTACTACTACTACTACTACTACTACTACTACTACTACTACTACTACTACTACTACTACTACTACTACTACTACTACTACTACTACTACTACTACTACTACTACTACTACTACTACTACTACTACTACTACTACTACTACTACTACTACTACTACTACTACTACTACTACTACTACTACTACTACTACTACTACTACTACTACTACTACTACTACTACTACTACTACTACTACTACTACTACTACTACTACTACTACTACTACTACTACTACTACTACTACTACTACTACTACTACTACTACTACTACTACTACTACTACTACTACTACTACTACTACTACTACTACTACTACTACTACTACTACTACTACTACTACTACTACTACTACTACTACTACTACTACTACTACTACTACTACTACTACTACTACTACTACTA
>NC_092242.1:15598498-15623498 GCF_036320965.1 Panulirus ornatus | reverse complement strand
GTCTCCTTTCTTAGGGAATCTGGGTCTTCAAGGAATGACGAAATCGGCAAGTAAAAATGGAGGTAGCATGGAAGTCCTCTCTCTCTCTCTCATAGAGAGAGAGAGAGAGAGGACCTCCAGAGAGAGAGAGAAGAGAGAGAGAGAGAGAGAGAGAGAGAGAGAGAGAGAGAGAGAGAGAGAGAGAGAGAGAGAGAGAGAGAGAATCACACGCATGAACAAACTTGACCTTACTGGAAATTCAGGGGGTCAAGACTAGCAAAGAGACTAACCAACCACACTACTTAATTGAGACTGTATTTGTCTGAACCCATCCACAGTGCGGTTGTCTGAATCCACGCAACTAGGGGATGTCTGAACACACCTACCTTGTGGGTGTCTGAACCCACCCAACTAGGGGTGCTGACAGCCTCGACCCGGCTACAGCAAAGATTAATATCTCTGGTTAATAATGGACGATGGTATGCGAGCGGCCGCACGATACATTATAAAGGATGGAACCATTCCTCTGCCTCTGTAATTTATAAGAGTTATTTATGCCGCCTCGCCCCGCTGGTGTATCTTTGCTGACACGAAAGATAATCAAGGTAATCAGATGTTTTATACTCTATTTCTTTACGATTCTATTGTAGCAAGTTCAGATAGGAATTGCATTCATGATGTGACCTATTTTTTTATATATATACCTTTGAGGGTCTTTTCGTATTGCGGGACGGGTTTCCCCCTAATTGTAGCCTCCTGTAGTGTTATCAAGATATGATATCATACAGTCCACCGTCCTACTGTAACATGAAAAGTCTTTCCTGTAATGCTGTATCCATTGCCAGCTATACATCTGCAGCCTGGTCATAGTATAATACACCTTCCACGATGAGTATTATACATTGTAATGGTAATAAAGAGATATGTTGATGTTTACAAAGAAGCTCTCTTGCCCTTATCATCAGCTAAAACAGAGTCGTTCTATTAACAAAAAATTAGTTTCTAAAATATCTTAAGAATTACTCAAGTCACAGTTAACTTCATGCTATCTTCAGTCAATTATAAACACGCTAAAGCTCATTATACCCTGTTCATTTTACGGGAGATTTCACGGTATTTTCCTTTCCTTACAAATTAAAGTTTTCTTTCTTTTTAATGTATGTTTTTTATTCACTCTCTCACTTCCCACTTAATAATCGGTAAATTATCTTCTTTTTTTATATAATTCATTCGTATTCAATATCTTGATTTATCTTATCGAGTCATACAGAATTTTTTTTTCCGCTAAAGATTATATAAATATACACTCGTATACTTTCTGAAATAGTGCAATGCTGCCCATACCCTCGCCTTACACATCTCTGTTCTTGTTTCACTTTCTCCCTTGTGGGTTATATCAATACAATCATTCACACGTCTCTTCTTCGCGTACCAGCGAACCAAAATATATGTGGTCGTCCCTTACTACTAAGCGAGTACCAAGTCCTTCATTGAAATCTGTAGGAAATGGAACTCAGACAACCACAAGGGGAAGACCTGACGAATGGCTACAACTGGTGCCAGGTGAACCCAAGACTAGCAACGAAGACTGAAAGGAATGTGACAGTTAAATAGGCATACGATGGTGAGGGCTACTCGCTCGCTCTTCTTCATGGTAAAAATCTCCTCGTTGGTACTCGTATGTGTACGGTAGGTTCTCTCTCTCTCTCTCTCTCTCTCTCTCTGAAGCACGGGGAAATGTGACGCTGACAATAAAACTTCCCTTCGTGGGAGGAGGGGAAAGAGGGAGGAGGGATGGGAAGCTCATGTGAGGACGAGCCATCCTGAGTGGCCTTCTCCTTCGACGATAAGGATCATCGATAAGTGGTGATAATGGACGAGATTCGAATAGCAGAGACCTGCCAATAGCCGCCCACCATAAAGTCTTCATATCTCGGATCATCACCGTGGTCAACCTTCTGCTGCAGGGAGGGAGGGAGGGAAAGAGGCTTGGGCCTCAGGGATGCTGTAAAACCTCTCTCTCTCTCTTTCTCTCTCGCGCGCTCGCTCCTGGAAATGCCTAAGACGGCAACGGTACCATACGACGCCCGTGTGTGTGTGTGTGTGTGTGTGTGTGTGTGTGTGTGTGTGTGTGTGTGTGTGTAGGTGAATCAATCCCTATAAAAAAAAACTGAGGGAGTGGAAGCTCTGGCCGGCCAGCATTCACATGCAGGCGAATAATTAAGTTATCACCGGGCGGGTGGTTGTGAGACGGGTCAGCCCAGCCTCCAAGCCAGCTCCTCCCTGCCCACCGCCGCCCAGTGACTCTGTCTGGCCCAGCCGCCCCCCTCCACCTCAAACGCGTTACTCAGACTTGAACACCTCCGACTCGGGGAACCTGACAGCACTGGACCACGCACGTACCACGGATCATTATCCTGCGCTGCTAATTTATGATAATTTGTTGGTGCGTGATGGAGAGATAAGAGGATCTCTCTACTTAATGACTGGTTTCCAAACGGTATGGACGAGAGTGGGCGGGTTGTTTACATATTCAAGATTATTTCCTTGAAATCACTGACGAGTATATATATATATATATATTTCTTTTCTTTCTTTCAAACTATCCGCCATTTCCCGCGTTAGCGAGGTAGCGTTAAGAACAGAGGACTGGGCCTTTGAGGGAATATCCTCACCTGGTCCCCTTCTCTGTTCCTTCTTTTGGAAAATTAAAATAGATATATACAGATAGATAGATAGATAGATAGATAGATAGATAGATGGATATAGATACATAGATACATAGATAGATATAATGATGACTCGTGATACAGATAGATAAATATGTAAGTATATATTTCTGAAGTGTTTTCTTGAAGTATCATTCCAGCTTCTATACTATTCATTATTACTGTTCACTTGCAGAGCCCCAGCTTTGTAAACTGTGATTACAGTCTTATGGAATTATGAATCCCTACTCATTTAGTCTAACAAGAATATACCATAAGAGAAATATACTAGACAGATTGAGCTAGATTAAACCTTGATATGATTATCATTCTAGAAAGAGATTTAACTAGATAAGCGAGCTGAGGTTATCATTCTAGAACCTCGTTGGCTCGTTTATAACTTGTTATAGCTTCTGATTTGCCAAGAGTACAACATTATGCCTTACTATTCTATGCTGTGGCTAGTCTATAACTTGTTATATACTATCAATTTAGACCAGTTCCTCTTGTCTATAACGTGGCACAGCTGTCATTCTAAACCAATTTAACTAGATTTCTTTCACATATATAGCAATCACTCCACAGCTAGGTTATCACTTCCTATATCTATCATTCAATTTTTTTTCTTACATCTATAGCAAGTGCTCCAGAGTTAGGTTAACGCTTCCTATAGCTATCAAACCTTCTAGTATACCTCACGCCTAAACACCACTCAACATGTATCCTATTTACTAGACATGATATCTCCTTATCTAGAAGTCTTTTCTATTCTTTTTTTTCTCCCTCGTGTTGTTCTTTTAAGTAACTTTTGACATTTAGGAAGAAATCTTTTAAGAATGATAGAACTACAGCCAATAGCTCTTTCCTTGTCCTTGCTTATTCATACTATGTATATTATGTAGCTGGTATGTATACATATATGTTCTGAACTGGATATATCTCCAGACTTTCTCCTCAACCTATCTATCTATTATGATCGCGCCATAAGGGGAAAAAAATCACTAATACACAATTACTTATGAATACGCTGTTCTTACAGTCCAAGGAATTACAATAATATAAGGTGTATTGCATCTGCATTCAGAGGTATTCACGGAATTAATTATGCTCCGTGTTTTTCTCTCTCTCTCTCGAATCATTAATCTTAAGACAAGTGATTCATTATCTATTCACACATATACTCAATTCCTACATCGAATCTCAGATCCAAAATTGGTATTACCAACTGAAGACAAAAGTTGTAAATACGAGACCTATTTTGGTGAGGCATTTTACGATTCTCAAACATGGGATTCGGATCTCAAGTTGAGGCCTTTCATACGTCTCATAACCCTGTAAGACCTCTATAGTTCATAGGTCTCATCATCATAGCCATTAAGAATGCTTGTGAATCTTATACTACCATTGGAGAACGTCGTGGACTCACTCGGGTGGCTTGCGAAGGTTAAATGACATTTTCCATCGATATAAGCCACAAAAACTGCTATCCTTCGCGTGTCGTCGGAGGCTACAATCATTACTCGCGTTTGCATGTGGGGGGAAAAACTCTCACGAGGTGAGACCGACTGAGACAGACAGGCAAAATGTTTTCTACACCTGTGGGGGATGAGAGACACGAGAAGGATTCGCGTTAAAAAACCCATTTCGACGGTGAAACTTTACACATTAATGCGTCATCTCTCGACAGCCTTTCAGACAATCCATCAACATTCTCAACGCCCCCGTCCAGCAGACACACCAGATGCTCGTGGTCGCAGTAAAAGCCTCGCCCCAACCACCCAGACGGATCTGAAATTTCAAGCTGGGGGGAAAAAAGGAAAGAGAAAAGTCAGAAATGATCTCTCCTTGCAGAGGGAGTCAGTATTGAAAACCAACGAAGCCTTTTTCTTTCTTCTATTTTCTATTTACTGTGAGGGCATGTCGGGCCGAGTAGCGGGCTAAATCTCCTCCTCCTCCTCCTGCGCTTCCTCCTGATCACAGATAAGGATCGTTGATAAGTAAAGATAATCGACGGGAATTGTACAGCCAGGGCCTGCCAACAGCTACCCGCCGACACACCTCATCAGGGATTATCAGTGGGTTACCTCCGCTCCTGCCACACTCGCTAGGAAGCCTCCGTCGCCCACACGTCCCTAAATTTGGAAGAGGGTGGTGAGGGGTGTGGACTCTTAGTGTCTGATTACGTGTGTGTGTGTGTGTGAGTGTGAATGTGTGTGTGTGTGTGTGTGTGTGTGTGTGTGTGTGTGTGTGTGTGTGTGTGTGTGTGTGAGGACCTGTCAACGACTGCCCATCACGGAACCACTGGATTATATATATATATATATATATATATATATATATATATATATATATATATATATATATATATATATATATATATATATTATATATATATATATATATATATATATATATTATATATATATATATATATATATATATATATATATATATATATATATATGTATACATTTCTGTAGGTGCTCCTGGGCTTCGGCAGTAAATAGCTGCCCCGCGAGCGACAGGTCACCTTCGACTGGCGGGAAGGAATACAGCCCCGTCCAGGGCCCTCCTGCCCCACCTTACCATGCTACCACGTGGAGCGCAACCTCTGGGCTGCGGAACCTCATCAAAGATTTCCTGGAACTAAATAGTTTTTTTCCAATTATCTGCTGTAGATAACCTCACCATCACATACCAACCACACTGCACACCTCTGTAGTGAAACGGTAAGCGTTCCTGACCGTGACGCATTCACGGGCACCGCCGGGAGTCGAGCGCATCCCGGTTGCGGCAGTTGGTCCACAGTCAACCAAGCTGTTTATCCAACCCTAGGGAGTGGTCGATAGAATGGGTATCTGGCCCAGTCTAGGGTATATATATATATATATATATATATATATATATATATATATATATATATATATATATATATATATATATATGTGTGTGTGTGTGTGTGTGTGTGTGTGTGTCTGTGTGATGACCTTCATTTGGGCTGAAGTTGCCAGTGCCGTCTAAGCTAACTTAAAAAAGAAAAAACATTAACATCAACGTTAAGTCATAACATTCCCATAAATATACATAATCCACACATGCGCAAGAACGTTGATCATCCCACAAACGCATAAGCCATACACATCACAGCACTGATAACACGACCTTCTTCAAAAACAATTATGCAAGAGTACACATACGTATAAAGACACACACACACACACACACACACACACTTACACCAGGATCTTCAGCTCTTTTACAATTAGTTAATTTAGCGACTAACACAACCTCCCAGTCATGTAATATCTGCAATATCCCATCGGGCATATTTTCAAGAGAGTGTCTGCCTAAATTCAATAAACCACTCTCCATCCATTATCTATTTACACCCCACACATTATCATCATCATCATTATCATCAATATCCAATACACACACACACACACAACACACACACACACACACACACACACACACACACACACACACACACACAAACACCTCAGGAGAACCTTGAGGTTGTGGGTTCTTTGCCCTCTTGATTCGCCCCGTCAACCAAGACAATTAACTCCTGCAGACCCCAACTCCCAAATACACGTTCCTGGAAGTTACACGGGCCACACAGTTCAGTGGCATGAAGGCACACCCTATTCGGTCCCACGCCAAGCACACACACACACACACACACACACACACACACACACACACACACACACACACACACAGTTCTCTCAGTCCTACATCAAACACAGATCTTGTAGCGTCCCATCCATTAGAACACACTACCTGCCACAGGCCACCATCAAGCACTGGGCCTCACAGAGACCTCGGGATCCGATATCAAGCACAAGCACCCTGTCTCTTGTCTCTCGTATACGGTTACTAAGATACTACATGAAGCAAGCGCTGGCTCGTGATCCCACATCAACCAAGCGCTTTGCAGTAAGTGCTTGCAGATCCATCCCCCCCCCCTTCTCCGACACCGCCCAGCACCCCTGGGTGCATGTCCCACCCGCAACCACCTGTAACCAGACACCCGGACAGGACAAGGCTATCTCTACCAGTCCCGCCCCACCCAGGAGGTCGGTCAAGCCCTCACTGGGGTGTGCTACCCCGCGCGACCTCGTCATAGAGGGAGAGAGGGGCGGCGGTGAGTGTTGTCCTTAATGATGTCCCTTCACCGTGCCGGACATGAGCCAGACCACGGGCGAGGAGGAGGGAGGGAGGGAGGGAGGGAGGGAGGGAGAGAGAAAGGGTGGCTGACGGGGTGCTGGTCAGGGGGGGAACGAAGAGTGGAGAAGAGACGGGATATAAAGAAGAGAAGGCTATATGAAGGATGGGTTTAGGGAGGTATGGAATGTTTTTTTTTTTTTTCTAAGACCCCCTGTGATGTAGCGGTTAGAGTGACTGACCGTCACGCATGCACGAACCGCCTGGGGTCAAACCCGCATAGGTGCGAATCCTAGTTGCGGCAACCTGTCCACAGTCTACCCAGCTGTTCAACCTACCCTAGGAGCTAGTCGATAAAAAGGGTACCTGACATAAGCTAGTATGTGTGTGTGTGTGTGTGTGTGTGTGTGTGTAAACATGGGAGTAAATACATAAATACAAGGTTAAAAGACAGGGCAACACGAGTGTAAGACTCTCCCTCCCCTTCACACACAAATAGTAATCACAAACAAAACCTTTGTTTATAAACAAGTTTGATGACACAGGCGGTGAACAGTTCCTCGAAAGATGAAAGGATAGAACAGCTGGAGGTAAGAACATGAAATGAAGGAAGACACTGGTTTAAAAAGATGTACTGAGCATCAGATTTGTGGACGATTGCAATAAAGAGTTGTGAAACTCTGCACGTGGACAACACAAGAGAATTTAAAGAGACAGGACCTCGCGAGTGTAGAAATCTCTTCCTGTGCAACACAAGTAAGTAGCATACACACACAAACACACACACACACACACACACACACACACACACACACACACACACACACACTGGTCGATTAATGAGTACCTGGCTCAAGTTGATGTGTGTGTGTGTGTGTGTGTGTGTGTGTGTGTGTGTGACGGAGTAACACGAGTGTAAAACTCTCTCCCCGTAACTCACCAATAGTAATCACAAATAATGATCACACAGGCGGAAGAGGAAAGAGGCATTACTGGTTAAAACGACCACTAGAGGCAGTAGACAAACCCAAAGGCAGTCTCCGACACGAAAGAAACAAAGAAAATTAGCGAGTGCGCGCATAACCAAGACATAAGAGGACGATCACTTACGATAACGCGGAGCTGAAGTGGCCAGGAGGCACAAACAGCAGGTGAAGAAGAAGAAGAAGAAGAGACTTGCAAGCAAGGAGGAGGAATCCGGGACGGTGTTCCACAGAGGTGATAACTCGAGGGGAGAGAGAGAGAGAGAGAGAGAGAGAGAGAGAGAGAGAGAGAGAGAGAGAGAGAGAGAGAGAGAGAGAGAGACAGAGTGTAAAAAAAAAAATACAGTCGGAAGGTATGAAAAAAAAAGAATAAACGAGACTTCGAAAGCCGCTAGAGGGACGATCAATCCCTCCAAAGCCCTCGTGGAAGCCAGGAATATTAGACGATGGGAATGTTAAGACTGAAAACAACGTATAGATATGCAGATGGACAGCATCTACCTTACGATTATGGAGCAATGGCGTAGCCGCCAACTATCTATCTATCTATCTTTCCATCAACGGTATGAGACCGGCATCAAAATTCCTCCGAAAAGGCAATACGGATCTTCCGCATTTCCTTAAGCTTGGTAGAAATGCTGGCTATGACTAAAGAAGGGGAATAAGCAAGGGGAGAATATCATACAATGGAGGACGTGTTCGTGTAGACTATATCCGGCCAGTAATGCGCTAAAAAGGATCGAAGCCTCCTCAAAGCAAGGCTCAGGGCCGAGGGAGGAACTAGTCGATCAAAAAGTGCTGGAGTTCATGGACCGCATCGAGGAGAACAAGTGTAAATATTATCGGTGTAGCGGAGACAAAACTTGATACCAAAAACTATATGTGAATTGAATCTGTCCAAGAGAATATGTGATAACAACGAGGGAAGGAAAAGAAATAGGGATGATCGGGGATTGGCCTTCTTACTAAAGTACACCATCAAGATTCAGTAAATATTGGAAGATGGTTCATTCAGACCAAGTACAACGAAGAGAATAAATGTCAGAAAGGATTGGTGCTCTTCAGTCCCGCCTGAAGTACCTTCATTAGACATCTGCGCAATGTGTATTGTGAGACGTGCTTGATACGCAGTGAATACCATGCATTAGGTCCGTCTCAGGCAACATCCTGTCGCATGTACTGATTTGTGGGTACTATCTCTCTCTCTCTCTCTCTCTCTCTCTCTCTCTCTCTCTCTCTCTCTCTCTCTCTCTCTCTCTCTCTCTCGTTATATGCAATATAATAATATGCGTATATATATATATATATATATATATATATATATATATATATATATATATATATATATATATATATATATATACGCATATTATTGTATTGCATATAACGAGATATATATATATATATATATATATATATATATATATATATATATATATATATATATATATATATATATATATATATATACGCATATTATTGTATTGCATATAACGAGATATATATATATATATATATATATATATATATATATATATATATATATATATATATTGCAACGCCAAGACCCCTTTTATGGGACTCCTGCAGCTTGGAGGCTGCACTTTACACAGCAGCAGGAGAGTGAGTAACTCCCTTAAAGCGAGAAAACCCTCGACAAAGCTATACTCCTCTCCGTCCACTGACGATGATAAAGACCCGCCCAAGGTTACTCCACACTCGCGGTGTAACCACCTGCAGGCGGAGTCCTGTAACACCCATATTGCTATATATATACATATCTATGTACATATACGTATAGATGCATATACATATATCTATCTATTTCTTCGCTCATGCATAAAAGCAGATACATGATACACCTTTATATAAACACTTAAAAGTCCTTCACATTAAAAGGACTTTACGCTCATGGAGAGATAGATATTCAAACACACATCAGCATCAGAAGACAACACGTCGACGTTAATGCAGAAGAATACAAAGACGTGTGTGTCTGGTACACAGGGGCTATCCAGCATAAGTGTAATTTTACACCTGTAGAAGGTTACACACCTGAGTTTACAGACAGACCGACAGACGGGCCATGAGGGCAACACGCTCGGGTGAGGGATGATCACTCAGTGTGAGTTTTTAATCATGGAAAGTGAAATCTCTTGATATGGAGACACGCAGAGCCGAGACACTCGTGAAGTGGGTGGTATATGAGGTGTTGAAACGATGGAGGCCAAGGACACACAGAGGGGGAGAGAAACAGCGTTGGCCAGCGTGTGGAAATGGAAGATGGATCTGACCTGGGAATGAAACACGAAAGTAACCGAACCCAACTAAAAGAATAATCAACGTGTGTTAATACAAGTATATATATATGATCAAAGTCACGTGATCTCAGGACATTATGGATTGTATTTCTTAAAGGAACAATAAGTTTAGTGATGGCGAAGATCGGCCAATACTTCCCTCACGATCAAAGGACGGGGGAAAAACGGAGGGTGAATAATATATATTTTATATATACATATATATATATATATATATATATATATATATATATATATATATATATATATATATATATATATATATATTTACACTTGTTATTGATAGATGGTATAGCATCGCCGAAGTCTGTCTACACTTAATTGATTACCTTTTTATATACGTACATACAGAAAGGGAGGGACCCAATCTAACTTTCTTTACCATAAGTCAGTTCTTTACAAGTGACCGTCTTCTTTCTCCGCTCCTAGCACTGCTCTCTGGTACCGCTGGCGTTACATTTCACGAGGAACTGATAGCTATCAACGTTATCCGAGTAAGGAATTCGAAGGCCTTGGTCTGATCACTCTTTACTCTTCTCTCTCTCTAATGTGGGGTAACTCAACCACCTCCAACCTCTCTTTGTGCTTCAGCTCCCTTAATCGTTAAGGAAACATCTCCGTCTCTCTCCTCTAGACCCTCTTTAGTATATCTTTGAGCTTCTAAGTGTCGCGACCAGACCTAAGAACCATATTCTAGTTTCGGTCCGATGTAAGTTGTGAGTAGGTTGCCGGACATGTCTCAATAATCCATGCGTTCACATGACATTCACACGTTTTCCAGCAGAGGGTTTGACTCCGGTACAACTCCCCTAAGGTGAAGAACTGGTGACTCTCTCTCACACAGACTCCTTCCTGCAACATGTTTCTAGTGAGGTAGCAATCACAATGTGGCCTTCTTTCCCTATACCTCCATCTTCATCACTCTACATCTATACGGTTGAATTTAACCATCCACGTCTCAGATCAACTTTATAATTTGTCTTGGTCCCCTCAAGTCAACTTCCCTTCAGACTATGTGTAATTACGTATTTGTAACGTATGGTAAAGGAGTTCTACACTCACGAGGCTTCATCTCTTGAACTTTACTATTATACAACCTCTTGAACTTCTGTATTTAGTCTACCCTTGCGATGGACAACATCAGACAAAGGAATACATCAGGTCGCAAGCCTAATATGACTTGATATTCTAAATCGAAATGATTGAATGAAACCTACATAAACTATTACTAAAAGTAGCAATGTTGAAACTGACTCTTTGTCAAATCACAATAAACATTCCGTTATATTTACTTCATCGAGGGATTTACAAGCCAATATTTCCCATGCATTTACCAGAGACTATTAGGGTGGTGTAGACTTGAACGGATCAGTAGATTCCAGCCCAGAGCAAACACTATGTTTACGCTGTCCCACCCTAGTTCCAAAGGCCTTGCCTGTTGACGCAATGTATAATATTCTCCACTACTCGGGAGGAATGTGCTACAAACAACCAAATGAGTTGACCGAAGAGCTCTGAATGATCTGATCTCCCAACAATATAGATCATTTTTTCAAGCTGTGGTGATGATATCAGAGGGTCCTTCAAAAGACGGATAGAATCTTCGATAGGATTTTCACAACGAGGCAACGCTAAAAATAGGTTCCTCTGAATGGCACAGCGTTACTTTAGGTTCGATCTTGCAGAAAGTCTTTTTATGGTGAGGTTCAAGGATCTGTCAGTGAAAGCTTTAGGATACTTTAAGTTGAAGACTCTTTCACGAATCTTGCATATTTCATCATCTCTGAATCCATTCAGAGATGCTTATATATATATATATATATATATATATATATATATATATATATATATATATATATATATATATATATATATACATATACATATATATATATATATATATATATATATATATATATATATATATATATATATATATATTCTTTCCCACATAAACATCAGATCAATATATCTTTAACTCCTGTTTGTGTAGACCCCAAAACGGCCTCGCCGGGAGAGTGTATTTTCACAAGACGTAAATTGAATGAGTGTTCGGAGGTCAGGCCAGGCCATGTTAGGTTTCTGGGTTAGTGAGGTCACCCACCATCTCCCTACACCGAGTCTTAGTCATCGCATGACTAACACACACACACACACACACACACACATAACATCAGGCCAACAGTCCCTCTCGCCTAATCAATGTGTCGATCAGCTGTTGCAAAGTTCGACATGTTTCTTGAGTGCTGAGGAGAAAAAAAAATCCCTATTTTCTTTTTTTTTTTTTGTCTTTCTCTCTAACCACAACACCCACCCACCCGCCTCCCCTTCCCCCCAATCTTCCTCCTTGGCACCTCCTCCTCCTCCTCCTCCACACCCGAAGGCACTTTCTTGTCTCCGCTTATTTGGCAGAATGATGTTATAACTCCAGACGTTACCCCATCCTCCTTATCAGCGAGGCTTATCGACTTTACTCGGACGGTGAACATTCGTTATGTGGGAATGCTGGTAGATAAGTCTGACGCCTGTACGTCCAGCCACCAAGATAGGTGGGGTGGGAGGCAGCTGGCGCAGTAGTGGAACCAGCAGCAAGACAGGTGAGGGGTCGAAGACAGATGGCGCACTAGCAGTGGAGCCAATACCCTCCTCCCACCTCCGCCCCTCTTCCCCTCTCCTTCCAGCCTCCCCCTTCACATCTTAGGGTCATGACCCCGGGTGGGCGCAGGTCAGGCCGGACGCATGCTTAAGGCCGAGGCTCTAAAACAAATGTACAGCATCCGTCTCAATCCATTTCACCGACGTATCTTGAGGGCTTTCTTATCCTCCGTCCCGAACACCTTCTCTCTCTCTCTTTCTATCCCCTCCTTCGGCTCCTAAGAAAGAAATTTATGGCTAATTTTGAGAACAGGTTACGGGGCAGTCGTAACAAACTGCAGGTTTTCCTTGTTCCGCCGATCGCTTGGGTTGTTGGCCGCGTTCTCAGCTCCCAGTGAAATGCACTGAATAACTCTTCTCGTGAGTCTGAGAGACGCAATAGAGACATTCTAGCGTTATGACTGTGTATGGGGGTAGGAGATCACTCCTCAGAGATGGACCCATCCGCATTGGGAGGGACTAGAGACCAAAAGAAGATCCTGCGGTGTCTGGACTTGAGAGACAGATAACTTATATATATATACTGCGGGCAGATGCAGACGAGTAAGGATGGTGCGATACCTGGAGTGGTCTACGTGCTGTCTGGTGTGGAGGAGGAGTCTGTGTCCCGTGATGCATTGGATAGAAGTTAGACACAGTGGTTTCCACACTGGCGCCAGCCTGATTAAGCTGCACTTCTCTTGCATGATTATGCGCATGCTATTCTAGTCACACCCTGACGAGAATAAACTGTTTTAGTTTATTTCATGAGTTTATTCTTTGAACACGGTTAGCTGGGAGAAAAGCTATCCTTACCATCGACTTGTGTGGCATGGCAGGGAGTCAGACCTGAAGAACGAAGCTATCGCGACCATTCCTCACAGCAAACCCTCCCCGAGCGCACCACACTAATGCACCCCAGACCGTGCATATATTCTACGATGCTTAGAGAACCTTTAAGGCAATAACATCCTCATATTGGCCATTGTTGTCGTGGCGGAGTCTGTATGTGGCAGTCAGTTGGAGATGGGGCGTCGTTCAAGGAACCGACTCTGACACTTTCTCCATTGTCCTCTTCCCCCCTCTTTCTCCCTCCCTCCTCCTCACCCCCGAAAGTCTGGGGCACCATTAAGGGGCAACACATATAGTCTTTCATAGTGTGACGTGTTGATTGACTGTCCAGATAATGCAAGGGCCAGACTTTCTCCGATCACAGGAACTGCACTTCAAGGACTGTTATCAATGATGGTGCCGCTGTGCAGAGGAAAGGAATTGTATACAAGAGTGTATATATATAAATATATATATATATATATATATATATATATATATATATATATATATATATATATATATATATATATGTGTGTGTGTGTGTGTGTGTGTGTGTGTCTGTGTGTGTGTGTTCTGCATTTGTGCGAGTGTAGCGACACGTTTGCAGTGTGCCTTGTGTACACAACACACATCTACTAATAAGACGATATGAGGCGCCGGGGACACACCCTGGTCACCCGCGGCGCCCTAGCGCCAGTGGAAGACGGGAGAAGCTGATGAAACAGCCTTTCTTCCAAGCTGTCAATGGTCCTGGAGCCGCAAGCCTCCAGCAGGATGATAAATTGATCCTGTGACTTGCAGGTCCTGACTGTTCATCCCACGCGTCAACACTGCACTAGTGCAGCAGCTGCTGGGGTGGCTGCTGCGTTTGCTGTCGCTGCTGTAGTTGTTGCTGCTGTTCTTGTTACTGCTGCTGCTGCTGCTGTTCATTCTGTTGTTGTTGCTGTTGCTGTTGTTCATTCTGTTGTTGCTCCTGTTTGTATCCCTCTGTTGCAGCTGGGACTGCCTGGGATGCTACCGTTGCTTCATCCCAAACCCAGTCCTTCTACTGATCTTCTGACTGCTGCTGTTGATCTTCCTATGCCTCTTGTATTTTCTTTTTTCTTCTGCTACTCTCTCTCTCTCTCTCTCTCTCTCTCTCTCTCTCTCTCTCTCTCTCTCTCTCTCTCTCTCTCTCTCCTGCTACTGCTGCTATTCCTGCTCTTCGGACGCTTGAAGTGCCTGCTGTCAGAGAGCCTCACAAAGCCTGATTGCTTCCTCTGTTGACGGGTCCTTGAGCCGCTCCGGGATCACGCTCAGAGGCTTTTGAAGAATTTTTAACAGAAACATTTTGTAAACTTGTCGAGAGGTTTCAAGGCTTCCTGGAAGTCCTCCGAAATTCAAAGCCGTTGATTTCTCTGTCATTATCTGGTTTTATATCCTTTTATGGGAGGTAAAATGGCTGCATTGTTACCTGGCATTATTTCTGTGCGTTTTGATCGTTGGATTCTTTCATTGTCACTGTTCTAAGGCATCTTCGCTACGTCCAAACGAAAGGCATTCGATCCTCCGCAAAGCAAGTGAAGGAATTGATTTTCAGATGGAAATGCCCAACAGTTTTTCTATCGGGGTGTATTCCAGATTGCCAACCTGTCATTACAAGCAGCTGGTATGCTTAAAAGAATTTCTCCTTCTTTTTTTCTTCTAACACCTCTAAATACTTCCACATTATCCAAGTTCACGGTGAACATTCTGAGTATGCTATTACTGTTACATTAATCTTCTCGCTTAGGATGTTCACAAAGGCAGTGGGGAAATAAAGAACTCTGCAAAGGCCGTATTTTTTTTTTCTTCTTTTTTACCGTCTTTTTGCACCACATACGTTCATAATGCAACAGGTAAGTACTCATTCTCCCCTGAAAGCGTCTACAAATCGTCAGCATCATCTCCAGGAGGGAGGGAGGGTGTGACTGCTGCTTCATTACAAATATCATCACCGTCGAATATTCATAAAGCCTAGGTGAATACGTGGTGGTGGGGAGGGAAGGAGTAGAGAAGTTGTTAAGTGGTTGTGATGATGGTGGTGGTGGTGGTCGTAGTGGTAATGGTGACACGGGTTACTGCAGTGGTGGCGGCGGCTGTGGTGGTAGTGGTGGTGATAACTGTAGTGTTGGTGGTGGTGGTGATGTTGGTGAAAATAGGGACATTAATGAGGGCTCCGCAGGCAGGTGCTTTGTAGACCAGACTCTTGAAAGTAGACAGGTTATAGGAAGAGGGAAAGACGAGAGGAGGAAGGGAATTCCACAGCTCAGCTGACGGAGGTACGTTGGAGGTACCACATCGTTCAGTCCTGGAGTGAGTCGGTCTATACGGTGGGCAGCAGCAGTCAAACGCGGGCCTACGTGGGTCTAAGCTTTGTTAAGGGGCGGCGGACACATGGAGCCAGCTCACGAATGGTGACCAAAATGGTACCTGCAGAACAAGCGCAATGTGGTATGGTAAGGTAGGTGATGGTAGTCGTTCTAGTGGTAGCAGAGGTGATGGTAGTCGTTCTGGTGGTAGTGGTGGTTGTGATAGTGGTAGCAGAGGTGATGGTAGTAGTTCTGGTGGTAGTGGTGGTTGTGATAGTGGTAGTGGCAGTGGTAGTGATGGGGGCGGCAATTATTGTGGAGCCGCCTCTAAACACCCTACTAGGGTCTCTGGTCACCGTAACACCGTGTGGCATGTCTTCCCCTCCCAGCTTCTTCCTCTGACTGACTCCTTCCACTCCTCCCTCTCCACCTGCCTCTTTCATCCCTTGCTCTATACCCTCTCACTGCTCCCCCGTTTCGCTCCCACCCTGCCTATATTTTCTTCTCCCCACCCGATATCATCTTTAGCATCGTCCCTCCTCCTGCTTTATCCATTGCAAACTAATCTCTATATTTCTCCTCCTCATAGTGTCTCCTTTCTCCCTTCTATTTCCTCAATTCTCCGATTCTTCTACCAGATTATCTCTTGTCCTCTCCTCATCCATTCCTCTTCCTCCTCCCTCTCCACCACAACGAATCTCTCACGGCGGACATGCATCTGAGGGAGAGACCTAGTCCTGTGCATTTCACACACACACACACACACACACACACACACACACACACACACACACACACACACACCCACACACACATCACACGCAACGCACGACAATAAGACCATACACTCTGAGCGACACACACGACCCATGTCAGTAATGACACACTAGAAAACAGGCTTGTCACTGAGGAAGACCCCCGTACCAGGCATGGCTGACCTGACGAATCTTCACACACACACACACACACGTAAGTGGCCCACGTAAGATATGTCGACAGGCGTTGAGGATGGGCGTTGGTGTCGGTTCATCACTCTTGGCGGCAGTGTTGGCCACGGCAGGCCAACTCGTGTGCCGGAGTCACAGGCAACTTCTGGTTACTCTTAGTATTTACACGGACGAGACGTAATGTGGATGTAGGCTTGATTAACATGCAGGGACGGTGCTCTGTGTGTGTGTGTGTGTGTGTGTGTGTGTGTGTGTGTGATCAGTGGTGTCTCTGTGATCGAGATGGCCGATTCGCAAATTCCTAATGTCTTTTTCTTTTCCTTACGTATATGACTTCTTCATGAGACGGTCATCTTGAAATATATTCTGCTGACCAAATCAGACTTAGAGGAAAAGCATTCCTGGAGTGTATTAACCGTAGTGCACTGAGCTAACGTCGGTGAGGGAGACATGTCACACACACACACACACACACACAGCTGATCAGCTTGGGCAGTATGAGTGGGGGAATAGAGGGAAGGAGAAAGTAAGCTGGACCTTCCATGGAACGGAGCTGAGGATGTTCTAAGAAAGCCGTCGAGGATACGGTATTAGAAGGCTCAGTACATGGACAAGTTTCTCAAAGAATGTTATATGTCGAAGAGAGAAAATCGTGGAGTCACTTCACTCCCTTTTTTTTCTATCTTTTTTTTCTTCCACTTTCTCAACATACCTCCAGCTTCTATTTCTTTTTGTGTCTCTCTTACCTTTCCTCTCTCTCTCTCTCTCTCTCTCTCTCTCTCTCTCTCTCTCTCTCTCTCTCTCTCCACTCTACTTACGCCTTTCGCTGTCACACCCCGTTCTCAGTAACAAAACAAGGCATACAACATGACTCTTTTGTCACAGACAAAGCCAGGTGCTGACTGAGATGAAAGTGAGACACAGTAACACATTAACGTGAAGATACAGTGCATGAAACATGCTACAGGCTCAAGAAAAGAACTGGCATTGTGACAGAAAATTTGAATCTAATTCCATTATCATTGTTTTTTTTTCTATCTATCCATGATTGAAACCTATACGTATTTCTAAGAAGATAGGCACAAAGAGGAGTGTGTACAACAACCTGTCATTGCTACAAAAATTACTTGAAGGTAATCATTCCACGTAATGACACTGAGTTTGAACTTCGAGAGCGAGAAAACCATCAGAATCTACCCTTCTGAAAATCATCATGAGAATTCAGAGGCAAAGATGTCATCAGAAAATACCCAGCCTTACGGAGTCATAACACCTGAGTACAAGATGATAAAGAGAAACATGTAGGAAAATAATAGACTGAAGCAGCGATGTATATGTGATGAAATGACAGTTTATGAAGGACACAGAAAGACTTTGGACGGGTACAACACAAGACACGCTAGGAACATGGACATCAGTCTCCAAGCAGAGGGTGTCACACAGTACGTAGGGTAAACAGATCAACAGAGCTGGAAGCTCTGCAGAGGGGAAAGGGGGAGGAGGGGCGGGAGGGAATCTCTTTCTAACAAAACCTTACGAGCTCAGGACAGCACAAGGGAACCAAACTGATGTTAGAATAAGTCGTTATGGTTTGGCGTCTGTCTTCGTAGATAATCATGCCATCCGTATTATTATTAATATCATTATTATCATCATTATTATTATTATCATTATTATCATAATCATTATTATCATTATCACTATTATTATTATATCATTATTATCATTATTACTATTATTATCATTATCATTATTTCATTATTATATCATTATTATCATCATCATTATTATCATTATTAATAAGTTCTATCCATCCATTAACATGTCCATTCATTTACCTTTATTCCCGCCAATCATATAGAAAGCTCAATAAAAACAAATATGTATCAACGAATTCCAACGCAAATTACAGTATCCCTGATTTTCTGATGACCATCATTTTCTAACAGTGGTAAAAAAAAAAAAAAAATCATCGAACCGCTTCACTATTTTACCTCATCTCTTCTGTGTCGAATGAGATAAAAACTTGCTTATCAAACCCAAGCCGGCCACTAAGTCATATGAGTTATCACCCACAAGGAACTGCATTAATCATTTCTCGAGGGAAGTAGCACGCACAGGTTGGACTGTCAAGGCAATCGAGTTAAATAACACCAGGAAAATAATGACTAATTTACGAAACACTTGGTGACGAATCCATGAATCTCAGGAACAGCTGTGCAGGTCACGGATCCCACCACAGGTTGGAGATCAGACGCTTGCAATGGAGGACAAGGATCCCCACCACAGGTTGGAGACCAGACGCTTGCAATGGAGGACAAGGATCCCCACCAAAGGCTGGAGATCAGACGCTTGCAATCCCTCTGCAATGATCTCCAGTCTGTGAGACAACGTGTTGCAATTTGGTCCGGGGCTGCGTCGTGTCCGTCCTGTCAGGATGGGTGGGTGGGTGGATGGGTGTGTGGGTGGGTGACGCGGTGGTGTGGCGGTGGTGGTCGACAACGCATCAAGACGTAACCCAAGCGTCACCGAGGGGGCGATTAACGGCGTGACGGAACACTGGCACTAACACCGCAGTAACATCGAGCAATGACTATCATGATGCCTAGGGAACTCCGGCCGTGAGATTGCCATTATTTTCTCTCTATGATTATCACAAATCAGCTAAACATGTAATGCGCTCATCTTGGTGGAAATAATCGGGATGCACCCCGCACACACACACACACACACACACACTATATATATATATATATATATATATATATATATATATATATATATATATATATATATATATGTGTGTGTGTGTGTGTGTGTGTGTGTGTGGCGGGGTGACGACAAGTATAAATGAAGGCAGCAAGCATGAATATGTACATGTGTATACATGTATATGTCTGTATATTATGCTATGTATACGTTGAGATGAATATGTATGTATATGTGCGTGTATTTGGCGTTGTGTACGTGGGTGGGTTGGGCTATTCCCCGTCTGTTTCCTTGCGCTACCTCGCTGACGCGGGAGACCGCGATTAAGTATAATAAAATAATACATACATATGTTAGTTGCAATCCCCAAGGCTACCTTTCACATACGCCGCTCCTTCGGGTTCACGACTGCGCCACTTGCAGTAGCAGAGAATTGAGGGACTCCTTTGGAGTGAAAAGTTCTCCTTCGCTTTTAACATTCTGCACCGATATCCTCTCCTTCTTCGCTCATCTCTCTGTATTTCAGATTAAAAGGTATCCATGTTCCTACACCATTCTTATATAGTCCACAGACCTCATAACCACAACTCCCTGGCTACTGTGGCTACCAAACACCCTTGACACAGTTTACGTTATCGCCGGAACTATGTGAGTTCGATGTCATTTCCACGATCATATCTTCCTCTTTGACTCAGGTGTCACTATGGGTCTGTCAACGCTCTCACTGACCGACCACGTAATCCAACTGACGCTCTACATGAAGCTAAGTTATAGGACCACAGGACACCTGTCATGGGGCTCCACCTGCTTCAAGGATGCGCCACAAAATAATGGACTTCTTTGGAGTGAGACGTTCCCTGAGACTTCACTTCCTTTCCTTCACTGACGATGACACGTCCTCACCAAAGACGACGTTTTTACTCGGGTTGGAACCCCATCCAGGCGGAGTGATATATATATATATATATATATATATATATATATATATATATATATATATATATATATATATATATATACTGAAGGGTACAAATAGTTAGCCAAGAACAGCAAATAGATTGCATCCATGTACTGCACAATCAAGACCGCCTCTATTAACACAACACGAAACATACGAGAGATAAGAAATCAAGTTTCTAGTTTTTGGTCCCGTAAACTACACTGATGTATAAGCAGAAAAAAAATATAAATATATATATATATATATATATACACATTGCCTTTTGCATTGTAGTATAGGCTACAAGTCATGACGAGAGAGTTTGTTATCCAGCAGAGAAGAGAGACAGACAAAATCACAAGGAGACAGTTAAGCAGAGAGAGAGAGAGAGAGAGAGAGAGAGAGAGAGAGAGAGAGAGAATTACACGAGCGGGAAGATTAGAAATTAGACGGACGGACGGATAGATAGACGGAGAGACAGCGGAGTGGATGATAGTCCAGAATGAGGGGTCGATTTCCCACTTGCGTTCGGTTAGATCATAATTAGTGAGCGGAGAACCATCACGGCGACTCGTAGAATATCTGTAACTTTCTGTTCGAGGAGTTGACAGCTGCAATTGAGGAAAATTGAAGCTCTGTACCCAAGATTTATTCATGTTTTTCTATTTAATGTGTAGTGCCAGTTTGTCAAGAGCCATTCAATTAGCATCGTCAAGATATATCGCGTCTGTGAAGTAATTCTTGCTTTGTGAAATTGATGGGTGAGCGAACCTAATTTACAGCTATTCACAGCCTTCGCCGACCGACGGTGCATTTTGTTCTCACTCCCCAAGCGCGTTCTGAGGAGTTTAGTTCTCCTTTGAATAACCGAGTATGTATTAAGAGTGCGGAGGTCGGATTCAAAGTTTGTTCAAGGCGGGAATGCAAGCGCCTCGCCATATTGTGGACTGGCTCCCTTTCTCGCACGAGAATATACTTTTGAATATTGAATATTCATCTCAGCCAGGGATGGAATATCGCTATTTGTCTAGGGAGAATAATGTATATAACGGCCGTTTAAACCATACGGAATTTCGTATATTTTCTGGGTGTTTAGACACATGCAATGTTTGTGAATTAACGTCTTGTCAGACATTCGGAGTTTTGGTGGTATATTTCTCTATTTTTCTTTACCTCTAATCGTCTTCACTCTCTCTCTCCAGGTATTTAACTCACATGAGGTGAGGCAGGAATCATCTGGCCTTCTCTTAGGCTGGGGTATATACCACACGGCACATTACACACTGCGGACATGACCTAGTACATAGATCTTCCCTTCCCCCATCACTGAGGTCGATAAGCCATCAAGACGCCCCTGCGGGAAGTCTGGTCCTAATGGGACGAGTGCAAAAGAGGCTCGACCTTCGTCCCATCAGGAGACACTCCCGGACGCCTCTGTCATCTATGGATAAATGAACGTATATAATAACGGATCTACATCATCTCAGGTCATTTTGAAAAGAAGAAATAGTTATCTAGGAAAACTCTTCAGTGAATCACGAACTGGAAATGGTCGTAGATGTTCTCATCGTGGGATAGGGATGAGAGGCAAGTATTCTGGAGTGAAGTTGAGAGAGTACTCTCCTTACTTCGATGCAAGGGATCGAGTACTAGTGGTGGGAGTTTCAAATGCAAGAGCGGGTGATGTGGCAGTTAAGGGAGGCAAGGCATGAGGTACGTAGTCTAAATGAAATTGATGAACCGCTCGTCCAGTCATGTGCTGAAAAAGATCTGGTGATTGGCAATACCCAGTTTGAGAGAAAGAAAAAAAAATGGAAAGGAAAAAAGTGAATACATGAGTATAAAATGGGTGAGTGGGGCTTGTGGTGAGCTGGCATTATTGGATTATGTGCTAATGGTTAGGCTTGCAAAGGAGAGAGACTCTGCTGGATGTGAAAGCACTTAAGAGGGAGCACCTGGTGGTACCTGTGATCATTTCTTGTAAAGGAGTGTGAAATTTTGTGATGGCTTCAGTAAAAGAAGAAGTGATATGGGTGAAAGGAGGAGGGAGGTCAAAGTGAGTGGGTTTGAAAAAAAAAAAAAAGGTCTGTGTGAGGGGGATACCATGAGAGACTCAGTGAAGAATGGCATAAGGGGAGTGGGTGAGGAGCGGAAGGTATTAAGCGAAGGACTGCTCACATGTGTGGGTGAGGCGCTTTGCATGCGGAACGTGGGTTGTGAGCGACGTGGCACGGGCAAAAAAAAAAAAAAATCCCCAATCAAAGACCATCTCCAAAGAAAGAAAAAAAAAAAAAGGGAACAGAAAACGATTTAAGTAAGGTACTGGCCTCCACACTCTCGAGGTGCTGCACATGACCAACTCGAGAGAGTAAATGCGCTCAGTGCGAGAAGGAGAACGCATATGAGAAGAGTTGAAGAAAAAATAGGTTGAAGGGAGTAAAAGGAAATTACCAGCATAAGAGATATTTACATTGGCTTTCGTTTGTATATTCCCTATACAAGTCATGAAACAGAAGAGCCACATAACATGCTGCTCCGTTGTGTCACCCAGAGTAGCTATATTACCCTCCCTCTGTTAACGGGTAAGCCATCCTCCACACAGCATAACAGTGCGCCCGTTGACACACTGTCATCTAAAAGTGAGTAAGTCACCCTCCTTCCGTTAACGGGTATGCCGTCGTCCGGATAACGTATACCTGTTATTCCTCCGTTGCCAAACCGTCAACAGAAAGGGGATACACTACTAACCTACCCCCCATCCCTCCCTTTCTCTTCCTCTGTTAACAGGTGGGTCATCTCCCACGAGGGGTTGCACTACCGTTCCTCCCCATAACAGGTGCGATGCTGACTCACTGACAGGCGAGCGAAGAACAAGGATCAGGGCCGCTATTGTGTACACGGTATCAAAAGCGGGCCGACATGGCCTCTTTCGGTGTTCCGTTGATAACGCTGACGGACAACGAGGCTGACAATGTCGCGTTTTTTTTTTTTGTTGTTGCTGTTGCTTTTTTTTTCAACTGCGTTTCGTTGTATTTCCTGACGTCATCTCGTGTGACGGAGGAATGTATCAGAATACATCGAACAACAAAGAGTCCATCCATCGTGGCAAAGTCCTTGGATGATTTCCACGACCGTGATGTAGGAACTTAATCTTCCGTTATCAGTGGTGTTGTTATCACTCGTGGATAACAGTCACCGGCCTGTGATAGTCTGCATCACGCCTCTCTCTCTCTCTCTCTCTCTCTCTCTCTCTCTCTCTCTCTCTCTCTCTCTCTCTCTCTCTCTCTCTCCAGGGAGTGCTGCCACAGCTGACATCCCTGCGAGACCTTCTCACGTCCTGGCTATCATTGTGGACCGCAGAGCGGTCGGTCACGACACGACCCATGGCAGGAGGGGGAGGGAAGGTAGCTGCTTACAACCACGCTCTTCTGAGGGGTCCCTAGTCAGGACAGAAGGGATTTTCCCATGAACCCAAAAGCTAATACATAAGCTCATTATCTAATCCACTTGGGATGAAGAGGAAAAAAAAGGCGAATTAAGTCGCTTTGATTGAAGCTCACTTCAAAATGTTCTAATTTGAATAGAGGTAAAAATATTATATATATATATATATATATATATATATATATATATATATATATATATATATATATATATATAAGGGTATCTCTTTCATTATTATGAGTATTTGATAATCCTACTTACTGTCCGAATGTCTAACGATGAATTGATCTCAAGAAAAAAGACATCAATACGCCTGGCATCATGAAAGACAAAAGAAAGTCGATGGTAAAGATAGATTCGATCGTGCCTTTTTCATATCATGTGCACAGGAGTCATGAGGCAATGAATCATGCAATACAGTCATGGTAATATCAGAGCGCAAGATGATATATCTAAGTCGTGGACACGAACTTCATTTGTTTGCAGCGCAATATAATGAAAATGGACGTCTGTAAACAGATATATTACAGATGAACTTCTGACCGAGGTATATTCATCTTTTGTCCGTCTTTATATCTATGTATCTGTCAATCTAACTATCCATATATATATATATATATATATATATATATATATATATATATATATATATATATATATATATACATATATATATATATATATATATATATATATATATATATATATATATATATATATATATATATTTTTTTTTTTTTTGCTTTGTCGCTGTCTCCCGCGTAAGGAAACCGACGAAAGAAATGGCCCAACCCACCCCCATACACATGTATATACATACGTCCACACACGCAAAATATACATACCTACACAGCTTTCCATGGTTTACCCCAGACGCTTCACAAGCCTTGATTCAATCCACTGACAGCACGTCAACCCCGGTATACCACATCGATCCAATTCACTCTATTCCTTGCCCTCCTTTCACCCTCCTGCATGTTCAGGCCCCGATCACACAAAAT
>NC_092242.1:15573498-15593498 GCF_036320965.1 Panulirus ornatus | reverse complement strand
AGAAAAAAAAAAAGAAAAAAAAAAAAATATATATATATATATATATACATAAACAAGAGGAACTCCTTACATGGTAACATAGTAAATCCTTCGTTCCTCATCCAGTTAAGTCTATCACCTGTAATCACACATCTAGCACGAGAGGTGGTAAAAAGGCACCTTGATTCAGGTTAATTCTGCTTCGCGCTGAATGTGCCCTGAGCACCTCAACCATTGGATAACCTTCGTCTCGTTGCTCGTATTTTACAACTCAAGATGCTCGACCTGACGACGGATAATTCGCTTGTCAAAAAACTTTCATCTCACACCTGGAACGCTTGGCCTAACTGGGCGAAAATTAGTATACGAGCGAGTTTATCATCCACGCGAGTTAGTGGCCTTCGCCGTAAACACGGGGGTATTATTTTACAGCTCCTTGTACTGCGCAGAGGTTGGGAGAGGGAAGGAAAGAAAAAAAAAAAAAGCGTAGCTCGGATAGACAGCGAGAGCTGCTACTTTCCGTCACCTATATCCTGAGTTTGTATCACCTTCATCCGATAATCATTATCATTAAACAAACAGCAGCTTTCTCGTAACTCTTAACCCGACCAGGACCAAGGGAGTGTTAGCACTCCTCTCTCTCTCTGCACTCGCAAGCACCGCAGCACCTGCCCGACTGCCTGCTCCACTCCCCTCCTCGCCCTCGTAATAACAGGGAACATCGGGTTGAGTCTGAATGTCCTGCGTTGATGCTCTATTCGCAAGGGTCTCTCTCTCTCTCTCTCTCTCTCTCTCTCTCTCTCTCTCTCTCTCTCCACTCGTCGGGGACCAGCCAGCCAGCCAGGTTGCGTCCAATCTCGTCTCTTTTCACGCTGGAGGTCACTGAGTCATCTTGGACGTCACCCTCCCTCACTGTGACGATAAAGTAGAGGCTCCGGGTGGAAGGGGGGAAAAAGGGGGTAGGAGAATGGGCGAGGAGAGTGAGAGAGAAAGAAAAAAAAATATACGAATCCATAAAGGATTCTTAAGAGTTTATGATCGTCATTATATCATCCGGCAGGAGATGGAGAACCTAATGCCTGTGTGTGGGTAGGAGGAGAGAAGAGGAGGGACGAGAGAGGAGCCTCTCAAGCCAATGCCTGACGGTGGGCGACGCGGAGGAACCACTGTGCCCGCTGCCGGGTGTGGCACACGCAGGTCAAGCGCTCATCCCGAGTCGGTAATGAAGCCAGTAAAGAGACGTCGATGCTGAGGGACAGAAGAAGGCTGGTGGTATGAATGTGGTCATGTGCACTATAGATAAGAGTCGAGAGTGGTGCCTCCTCACAGGCTGTTGTGTGGTCACCGTGAGAACCGACAACGTCTAATAGAATTTACGGCGTAAATAAGACAGGTTGGGTTAAAGGTTATTGGAAGCGGCCCGAGAGGTGGGGGTGTTCTCTCTAAATCGTAGCTCACACTGCGGCATTATGGAGTCGAACAAACGTAGGGTAATACTACCAATTCCTTTAGAAGCATGTAACGTCTGTGGTCAGATACTACCAGTTCCTTTAGAAGCATGTAACGTCTGTGGTCAGAGATTTTGAGAAAAAGGAATCGAGACAGATTTAACTTAAGGAAAAGGAATCGAGACAGAAATTACACTTGCAGGTTATCAGATCGTCCACGAAATGGTCAGAGAATTCGTTTCTAAGACGAATGAAAAGACAAGAAAGTAATACACGAAAATATCACCGAAAATACAGAGGATGAGAGGTCATTGTACGCATACAACAGACGTAGAGGAAGTCATCTGAAACCTTGAGACGATGCGAAATAAATACTGCCTAACATTTTTCTGGTGTTGAAGGCTCCAGTCACGGACAAAAGTCGCCATCAAGGCCTGGTGTTAAATGAAATGTAGTGAGGATTACGAAACGGGAAAAGGAAAAGACAAAGGAAAGTCTATCTAACATTTCAAGGGATTCCCTTTCCAACAACGTTACCTTCATCTTTTTTTCTTAATCTTCCTTACAATGGGAGAATTCCATGTCATCATGAATTCATGAAAACGTTTTACTTATCACCCCGATCATATATGTCTTATCATTAATACAGAGACGACATTAAAGACAACGCAATACTTATATACAACAAACCGAACGCACTTTTATCACGCAGTAAGACCTACACAATCGGTTGGGGAGAGAGAGAGGAAAAAAAAAAACATATTTCTGAAGTCATGAGGACCGTATCATTCATGCTAATTCGATAAAGATCATTAAACTACACGAGCAATCACCTCTTACGTTAGTAAGCTGTCACTGTACGGGCGTCGGCTCCCATCCGTACCTAGTTTACGACACGGGTTCGGCCACTTCCCACGTTTGATGGCGGACCATTACCCTCCTTTTTCCTCTATTGGTTTTTGAATAATTCACTCATTTGCATATGTTCCTCCGGTACTTGCTCATAAGCGACAAGATACGTTTCTACACGAGTGAAAGTACCTTGTGTTTAGTTTCACACTATAGTGTGTATATATATATATATATATATATATATATATATATATATATATATATATATATATATATATATATATCTTTCTTTTTTTCCCCAAAGAACGAACAGAGGAGGGGGCCAGATGAAGATATTCCCTCAAAGGCCCAGTCCTCTGTTCTTAACGCTACCTCGCTAACGCGGGAAATGGCGAATAGTATGAAAGAAAAAAAAAAAAATATATATATATATATATATATATATATATATATATATATATATATATATATATATATATATATATATATATATATATACGTTTGTTGACCAATCTATCTATCTATCTATCTATATACCTAGTCTATCTACCCGCCTATCATTCTACCTATCTATCGATACACGCTTTGCTGAAGGCGAAGCACGCAACCACCAAGCCACGCGAACTGAGATCGAAGGAATCATGTACACAGACGAGACAGACGACGAACCTCTTGGCTTGGGGGAGATACTATCAGTTTAGTTGATGACTCGCATTGCTTAAGACTCAAACTCTGTCGGAGAGTAACTACGAAGGTAAAGCCTTTTGTACAACAGGAATAACTGCATCGTATAGAGGAATCTTCCGTCTTTCCTAACACTCTCGTGTCTTACACAAGGTGACGACCCCCATCCATCCGTTCAGAGGGTTTTTGTGTTTTAGTGTACTTCACGTAAGCACCAAAACATGTCTACGTCTTCCCTGAGAAAACCAGTTCTGACTGAGACAGAAATACGATCGTTTTCCACCAAAATGATCCGAACCACCTCAACAAAACTACAGTTTCTTCTAAACATTCATGAAGATATAATTTCTACACGGAATTACGTGATATTTCTACGACTTACATATACAAAGAGAGAAGTATAGCTTCTACATAATCTATCGAAAACATAACTGTTCAGTTATACTGTCTATAGATTTCATCAAAATTAAAGCACAGATAATTATATGATGATAAATATTGTGGAAACAACTTCGCCTACCTCCCTCCCAAGCGTCGGGGCTTCATTCAATGATTCACTGCTAGTGTCAAAACATATTTACGGGCCGCTAAACACGCTCAATTTAAACTGTGCTGGCCAAGGAAAAAAATAAAAACTGCCCAGCGAAACCTGAACGTAAGGATGGGAAAATTGACGGCGCAGTCTTACCTGTAACGGGCCAAAATGTTGGCCTGCGCGATATCTATCCGTCGATGACGGGGTAGATTTTCCATCACCAACAGTCATCGCACGGGGCAACAGTTTGGCCTGGGCAGTTTGAGACTTGAGGGTAATACTACTGAGCGTGTGTGGCGGCCCTAAAGACTTCAACGAAAAGTCGCTTACCTCGCCAAGGTCACCCGACAGTTTGACCTCCTTATCGAAATAGATTTCTGGCCACCATTTGCTGTGGCGCTACGAAACGCTTGTGATTTTTATGACACCAACGGCTAAGGGTCGTTTTCTCAGTCGCTGGGGAGCTAACGAACGGCGTTGTCAGCTACCTCCACCCCCCCCCCCCCCCCACACACACACACACACACACACACATACTGGTATGCATTTCCTGAACGCGTTACCGAAGCCGCTCACTCCGTCAGCCGGAGTGACAAGGGCCTTGGGAAAGCACTTCAGGAAACGTAACTCACCGTGGAGCTGGCAGGAGGGTAACGAGCAGCGTTCAGTTGTTCCCTGGCGACAATGAAAACGACCCTCAATGTTTACACTTTTTTTTTTCTAAAACGTCCGAACACCAACACACAGTTGCTTTAGGATTATCATTCACTGTTCTTATAATTACCAGTTTTGTAAGACAGTTTCCACAACGTAACACTGAGACGCAACACTGCGGAAAAACGTGTGGGGAAAAAACAGTAGTACAAACACAGAGACACTGGCTACATCCATCAGGCGCCAGTGTCCTGGGTGAACTGGTTGTTTACGCCGCAGTCAGTCAGGGTCGGTGTCGGACCAATGAGAATGTATTAAGAAGTGCAACTACTCCTGACCACCATCAATTCTGAAGAGTTACCAAAATTTTGCCACTAGTGTCATCTTGTGGATGAAATTATAACTTGTATAAGAGAGCGTCGGGAGGACGGTGGTAGGGCTATATGTCAAACTACTTAAGAGATACACTTCACAGAAAACGTTGTATACGTATAAACAGAGCAGCAAGTTCCAACACTCACTGTAACGCAATTTACTCTTTAAAAAGTCTTTCGGAAACCGGTGGAAGTACATATGACTGTGTGCGTGTGTGTGTGTGTGTGTGTGTGTCATTCTTTTTCAGCAGACAGGGCAGCCCATCCATTTACGTGGACCAATGGCAGGTGACCATGTCTACGTGCCCGTCGCCTTTGCCGGAACTATCTAAACAAAATGCCATCACACAAGCACACAACATACGACTGTTGTGACGTCATCTGACCTCTGCGGCACCAACTCGACACCAGAGCATCGTTTTCGCCCTTGATTGACATCACACTAATCTGGGAGAAGAAATAATGAATTCCCTACATGGATCCCCCCCTGGCTAGATCAATGTGCCATGCGTATGATGATACATGGTCGAACTAGCAACGACGCAAATGCCATGTATGAAACCCAGTGATACACAAAAAAATTAAACCATAAGTAAACTTATACAATATTTCATACAGAGGATCGCGTATGAGAACCTAAGTAGAATTAACAAGGCTCTAAGGTATCATAGAAGCGTCTTTGGCTATTTAATTGATTAAGTGATGCTGGGTTTTTAAAGCGGAATAGACATTACGATGATACGTGCTTCTATCGCAATGAGCGGCGGAGCCAAAGAGCCAATACAGGTGGTGGGGAAGCTGCAAGGAAATCGAGAGAGAGAGAGAGAGAGAGAGAGAGAGAGAGAGAGAGAGAGAGAGAGAGAGAGGGGGGGGGGGGGGGGGGGGGGGGGGGGGGGAAGAATGCATTATACTCTTGCGAGAATAAGCATTTAATAGCATGTGGCTCTTAAGATGTCTGATTTCCAGGTGCTTCCCCCTCTTGCAGATCTGCAGAACACACCGTGGCTGTATTACCGTCTCCTCCATCGTCAGCCTCTCTGCCTGACTACAGATGGGGTCAGCCTCCTCCTCCTCCTCCTCTTCCTCCTCCTCCTCCTCCCATTCCTCCTCCTCCCCCCATTCTTCCTTATCTGGACGGTGTTGCGTCTGAAGGTTCTTCTTTTCGTTCAGTCAAAATGACCCTATCCTACATACACATAACCTCTTATCAAAAGACCCTTTCTCCTTACACGTCATAGCCCATGCTACTCACATTAGGGGGACTGAGTCAATTCGACACCAACTGGTAAATAAATGACGTTTCTAAAACTCAGTTTCTCTCTCTCTCTCTCTCTCTCTCTCTCTCTCTCTCTCTCTCTCTCTCTCTCTCTCTCTCTCTCTCTCTCTCTCCCCGTCCATTCGTTGGTAAATAAACTGTTCTTGTCTTACTCACGTACACCTTACGTTCTTGTATTCAAACTTGGTTATCTTTACTCTTTTACAGTAAACAAGATTTACATGATGAGTCTAATTACCCCAATTTCACACTGCTTAGTGCTATAAGAATCTTTGTCCTCATTATTTAGAGTAAAGAGCCAAAGGTAAAAAAAAAAATGCACTGGACACATGAGTCATAATTCACTCATGATGACTTAGTTACAACTCATAATTTCCAGTCATTGCCAACTCGCATGGCAGACAACTTCACTTTTACGGGTCATCCCATACGTCACAAACTATACACGAAAAATCGTTGATTAAAAGAGATTTTCTTTTTTCTTCTCGTTTTCTTTTTTTTTTCCCCCCACTTGCCCAGGAATGACCATTTGTCAGTTTGAGATAGCAAACTGGACCTCGTAATTACCCGCAATAGTCTTTAAGTTCTTACGGATTATGCATTTGTAAATCTTGGCATGTGATATGAGTTATTAAGCATATATCTGCTTTATAGCAGCACACTGGTCTATACCGTTGTGCGCACTAGGTTACACGGTGACCGGTCAGGTCCATGGCTGTCAAGAGAAGGTCAACTGTACGTTCCCAGACCCACGAAAAACCATTCCTCATTTATTTCGTATCATTAGGCTCTGTCATGACGATACCTGTGCATTAGATGACGTATAAATCACACCCAATTAGCCAACGTTTCCGAGCGGTGGTGATGGTGGTATGTAAGAGAAATTGTTGTACATAATGCCCAGACGCGAATCCTGTCTATTGCAAACATATACATCCTTTCTTTTTTTGGGCGTTTTGATGATGGTCATCGGCACTGTTAGTGAGTCTTATATGTTCGGCATCCTTATAAAGACCCCCTGAGGACTGATAAATGATCCTCAGGCACTGACAGGAGGAGAGAAACCATGAAGCAATAGCAATGTTGGAAGTGGAATGAAAGGTTTGAATAATAATTTTCCCCGTTACGTAAGAGTGAAAATTTTGGAGAACATTTTGCATCTGATTTACGAAAGGTTTACCTGACACCCTTATTAACGGTGCGTGTTGAGGAAGTTGTGTGTATCCTACTCTCTCTCTCTCTCTCTCTCTCTCTCTCTCTCTCTCTCTCTCTCTCTCTCTCTCTCTCTCTCTCTCTCTCTCTCTCTCTCCTTCTCTCTGTTCGTAGTTCTTGGGTGAAAGAAACTGGCATAATGATGGCAGATAATAACCACCGAGGATAATGGATACGTTGCATAAGGAGCCAGGGATGCACTGAGTGAGATGTTCTGGACTTTGTATGATGGGAGAAGTTGTTGTTCTTGTTAGGGCAACGACCACTCGAGGTATCATTGTCGTACAAAAGAGCACATTAAGGTCTTGGTTTAACGTTCTTTCTGTGCGCATCACCAAAGCAGGAAACATAGTTCTCTACCTCTGTTAAGAAGGAGGAGATTTGGTTTGAGATTTTCCAGCACACACCATTTTGGTCGTATGCCAGCATTGCTTGCTGTGTGTAACTATATCTCTTTTGTTCTCTCGCATCAATTTTTGCCTGATATATGAAATCTTGGAGGAAGTCACGATGTAAAATGCTTCTCCTTTCTGAAGCAGACGCTGTTTTTGAAGATGATATGTGAGGTTCAGCAACTGTGGTAGTGTTCCTTAAGGTAGCTCGGTGGTGACTGTCTGAGAAGATGTGGTGGTGACTCCGGTTTGTTAGGGGGGTGAAGACACTATATGCGGCGGTGTTGATCATGGAACATTCTTAAAGGGAGATGATGGCAGTGGCTGATGCCGTTGGTGAGGGTGGAGGTAATGATGAGTGCCAACGGTGGCAGCAGTGGTGGCGATGATGATGGTGTTACGTCCTAATGTTGGAGAGATATCGTGGGAGGGGATTGTGGAAACGGCGCCGGTAGTTCTGATGATAGTGGCATGACGCTGGGGATATACAAATTTGATGATGTTTGTGATCAGTTTTAATGAGATGTATTACACTACATGAGGGTTTGTAGTACCCTGTGCAATGTATGGAGCTCGTCGTGTCCCGTGCAATGTATGGGGTTCGTAGTGTTCTGTGCAATGTATGGGGTTCGTAGTGTTCTGTACAATGTATGGAGCTAGTCGTGTTCTGTGCAATGTATGGAGCTAGTCGTGTTCCGTGCAATGTATGGGGTTCGTAGCGTTCTGTACAATGTATGGAGCTAGTCGTGTTCTGTGCAATGTATGAGGTTTGCAGTGTCCTGTACACTGATCAAGGGTTTGTAATATCTTGTGCAATGTACCCGTAAAAAGCAGTTTGCTTCGCAATGTTAAGCTTCCACTGACTTACAGTAATCAACTGTGAGGAATAGCAGCCCAAAACATATATCTATGGGTTATTAGACCTCTAACCAATGAATACCCTTTAACAGAAACACACACACGAAAAAAAAAAGGGGGGGCGTGTTGAATCACGATACGTACATGCATACCAAGGCTTCATGTTATCCGGAGAGAAAGTTAAGAAGAAAGGATAAAACAATAAAGAAACATAGGAAAAAAAACATTAGGTCATCCCTCTCACTGGAGGATGGTACGATCCTGGTCAGTTATACAGGATGTTAATCAGGATGGCTCTGCAGTGCCGGGCAGTGGGTGTGTTTTGTGTTCACGAGATCAACCCATCACGTTCAGCTCCTTGTAGGATCTCTTTGATTGTCGTCGTGTCGTCATTCTCCGAGTGGGCCCTTTAATGAGATCTGGCCGGCGTTAAGGGCTGGGTATGGAAGCCATTATATACGGATTTGCGTACCCTTATTGCCTTCTATCTCCTTAATGCCTCGTTTGTGATGGCCCCCGGAGATCAGCTCCCTATCTCAAACATAACATTTTCTCCCTATCAGATCGCGTTGCCTCGATAGGAGGGGTCCCCCCCCCAAGCCCCTCACCATATTTAAGACCCCGACATATGGCTATGTTCAGGAATGCATATTTCTCTCTCTCTCTCTCTCTCTCTCTCTCTCTCTCTCTCTCTCTCTCTCTCTCTCTCTCTCTCTCTCTCTCTCTCTCTCTCTTCTCTCTCTCCTGTACGGCTTTTAAAAGCTGCAGACAGAGCACTGAAAAAAAAAAAAATGGGGGGGTCGCGGGGCTCCCTTCTGGTCCGAGTCATCATCTTTTTATGTTGAATACAGGAGAAAACCCTCGACGTGTCTGATGTTTATCGGGACAAATATCTGTAAGTGGGAGGGTGAGGATGTGGGAGGGAGGAGAGTGGATGGTGAGGGAGGGAGGGAGGTAGTCTGTGTGGCGGACGTTATGGGGTAGTTTTTCATGTTGGGTTAGGAAGGGGAGGTGGTTGTGGTCGTCTCGTCTGGTTCCTTATAGGGTTATTTGTTCTTCTTTGACGTGTTATCCCCGCAAGGGTTGTTATCAGGTTGTCGTTTGGTCTTAGGGTTGTTAGCGGCTTGTTGGTTGTTGATGAGTTTAGTGTTTAGGAGGGCTTGTTCAGGATGTTGGTTTAGGGTGGGTTGTTTGGAGTGTTAAGGTCTATCGAGTGGCAGGGTCTTAATTAAGGGCATCAAGGTCAACTGATGACCATCGAACGAAACATCTATAACACATTCAAAAGGGTCAAGATAAATCTAAGGCGGGATATACACTACCACTATATACACTAGCACTATATACATATGGCTCCTCTTTAGTGGTTTGTGATCTGGTGGCTGTGAATTAATTCTGTTGATGTAGTGATGGCGCATTGTTGAGAGAATATGTTAGACTATTGAGGTTGTTTGGTTGTGAACGAGTCTTTGCTAGGTTGTGGCCTAGTTGTTTACAAGGGTTTCGAGGTAGTTGGGTTGTAAACGAGTCTTTGCTGGGTTGTGGCCTAGTTGTTTACAAGGGTTTCGAGGTTGTTGGGTTGTAAACGAGTCTTTGCTGGGTTGTGGCCTAGTTGTTTACAAGGGTTTCGAGGTTGTTGGGTTGTAAACGAGTCTTTGTTGGGTTGTGGCCTAGTTGTTTACAAGTGTTTCTGATGGGTTGTTAGTGCAATGAGACGGATTTCGTGGTTGGTTCGTACACATGGCTTGTTGTTAGTGGGTTGTTATTCATCCTGTCGTTAAATGAGGTGATTGCCGATGATCTCATGCGATGATGGATTGCTGTCCAGCAGTTGATGGGTCGTTGATGCGTTAATGATAAGTTGCTGATAAGTTGTTGATGCCCTTCACGACGGTTTGGTGATTCAAGGATGATGGTGATGATGATTCGTTGATATCATGTCAATGGCAGTTACTGATAGTTTACTAATGTGCTGCTCCGCCTGGACTGCTGGAGGGCTGTTCCATCGTTTGTGCCAAGCTCACTGTTTAGGGTTCACTGATGTCTGTGGACGCGCCTCTGACAAATTTCTGACGACTTGCCAAGTTGTGTAAAATGTTGTAGCAAAGCTACAACAGTTGTAGCTTATTTGCTGAAGTTGTAGCCAAGTTGGTGAAGTTGTAGTTATGTTATACAAGTTGTAGCTAAGTTGCTGAGGTTGTAGCCAAGTTGATGAAGTTGTAGTTATGTAATACAAGTTGTAGCTAAGTAGATGAAGTTGTAGCCAAGTTGCTGAGGTTGTAGTTGTTATACAAGTTGTAGCTAAGTCGCTGAGGTTGTAGCCAAGCTGATGAGGTTGTACTTATGTTACACAAGTTGTAGCTAAGTCGCTGAGGTTGTAGCCAAATTGGTGGAGTCGCAGCTAAATTGAAATCTAGCCAAAATTTGAGACTGGATCTAAGTTATTGAACTTTCATCAGTTAAATTTGTTAATACTGAGCTAAAAGCTTCCTTTCTGGCTTTGTTTAATCTAGTCTCCTGCTCTTTACAGCGCTGTCTCTGATGGCGCTCTGATCTTCTTGCTGTTGTTGCCTAGCTCCAGCCCTGTTGATTTATATGCTAACGTGTGGTCGCTACACTACTGTAGCGATCATAGCTTCTCTTTTGTTGTCTGCTAACCACACGCTTACCGGCATTGTGTCCCCTGCACTTCCTGGGAATAATAAGCAGACCCAGAATAATATATATCCTCTTGAGAACTCTGCGTCATTTATCTCGTTCACTTCCCAGTTTCACTTTTCGCTCATCGCCCGCATCTCCCTGTCGCAAAGCGGACAGAAGACCTGGATCACAAGCCAGCGATACGGTGATAAAGAGATGCACATACGCAGAGCGATAATACCGTAATTAAAAAGCCGCTGTTGGAGGAAGGGGGGAAGAGGGGCCCACCAAGAGATCGAATCCCGATAATTCATCCGCCACCATCACCACGAACAGTGGGGACGCCGTGGCTGTGTACTGAGTAGGGCCCGGGTGTGGTGGTGGGTGGGTGGGTGGAGGCGACGCACAAATGAGTACTGAGGCATTACTCTCGGATTTATGAGCCGCCACATGAGTGCCGTTTGTAACTCGTACTTGCGACGACAAATTACCATGTGTGTGTGTGTGTCGTGTTGGACGAGAGAGAGAGAGAGAGAGAGAGAGAGAGAGAGAGAGAGAGAGAGAGAGAGAGAGAGAGAGAGAGAGAGAGAGAGAGAGAGACAGACAGACAGACAGAGAGAGAGAGAGACATGGGGAACTTTGAGGTCTTTTAAGCTTAGGTGGTGTCGTGTTTTGCATTCCTCAGTCAACATTTCATTTTCTTTTCTTCTCGTATCTTTTCCTGTTGTGCGATGCAGGAATTTCTTATGTATACCCTTCTCCGTTCTAGCTTTATTTATCTCACTTTTTTCGCCATCAAATCGAGTTTTCTTACGTACTGGGTGAACCCCTGTACCGCCGTCTAAGGCTCTGAATCTTCTACCTCCCACGTCTATATCTGCCCTTATATTTGTTATCTTAATCTCCTATAGATAATAACAGCCTCGTCATAGATCATCACTGCCTTCCTCTCATCTGGCTTCCCGGTGTATTAATGTCAAGTATTCTCTCCAAGGAAAATCCTTCCACTCAGACCGTCTTGATTTGTCTTGGAAAACCTTTCCATTTTCTCTTCTTCTTTCCCCACTTGTTTTCCACTCGCACCTCTGTGTGTTTACCTTCTTTTCCCTTCTCGTCCACATATACAACAACTCTGCACTTTGTTTCTTTACTCACTTCATAACCATTAGCTATTTCATTCATTCAATATACTTCTTTCAATTCCTCCTTCATCTATCCTCTCTCCTTCCCTCAAACCCTTCCTTATTATTCCCTCCCTTTCTCCCTTGAAACGTCCCTTATTCATATCTATCCTTCTTTCACTGGTCTCTGACTCCCTTACCTCTTTCTTTACTCCTTCATACATCTCTTGCTAACAGCAACCAGTCTGCCTCGTACTCTTAAACGAGAAGTGTATTATTAGCCCTAATCATCATGAAGCCGTGTATCATCCATTGCATAATTCATCGCCTGCAATCGATGATTTAAGATGAACCCATAATTCGTGGGCAAGATAAATTTCAAGCTGTTTCTAGGGACTTCCATCAGTCAAACACCTTTCACCATGAAAACTGTAGCCAGTGATTTTTCCTGTTTTTGTGTGTGTCATTCGACCTTACCATCTGTTGCCACATGATACGACAAGTCCCTCGGCGGTGTGGAATCCCCTTGAAAAATGGATAAATCGTCTCAAATCTTGTCAGTAAATCAAAAGACCTGCTGTTTACCGACGCAGAGAACACACGATGCCGTCTGAGTTAAAGTGACGGCTTCAGCCTCGAGCTCACCTTCCCACCGTCATGCATCTGTTCTCATGAGATCGATATCTTTAAGGGAGTCCCATGCCAACCCTTGAGTCACCAGCCACAACCATTCACTAAGCTTGAGGCTATATACGCTTTGTCACTCCCGCTCAAGCGTCGTACGCTGCCGCTACCTCATCACCTTCATTATGGTCATGTGGGTGCGTATTCAGTCGTGGCCTCACTTGCATCATACGCCCTACAAACCCAAATGCGTCACAGGTAGACTCAAGCAAACGAACGCAAAGATGATGATGACATTTTCCGTACGGTTCCAATCGGCTTCAAGACTGAAGGAATCAACACCCTCGATGGGTGAGAAATATCTGGTGCTATGTGTATATATTGCTCGAGATCTGAGGTGGTGGTGAGTGAGGTGTGAGCAGTATTCGGTAAGGGGAAGCCTTCGTCAGCCAGTGAGGTGAGCTGTGGTCGACCGTAACGACGATGGGCTGTGTGGTTAACGTTGAAATTCGTCATAGCAAACGAAGGCAGGAACGTGAGGCTGTGAGAGGGATTATGGAGGTGGGGTATGAAGGAACTGGGCGTGGTCGCAAGAGTCGTGGGCGAGGGTGAAAGGTCATGAACGGGATCAAAAGGGACTGTGGTCGCGGCTGGTGACGTCTGCCGGTCCGACTGGTGGTGGAGGAGTCGCGGGAGACGCTGAGTGTGGTGGCAGGCGTGGTTCACAGGACTGATCTACGTGGATAAGGTGGTGAGGGCGTGGCTGAGAACGAGGCCTATTGGCTGCATGCGATAGTGTGGCGAGGAGAAACAACAAACAGTTGAACGGTAAAGGAGGCGGCGATGATGGGAACTTCCAGAAAAGTGGGCGTGGCTGTCTATGTAGTGGGCGTTGCCGGCTGTGTAGTGGGCGTGGCTGTCTGTGTGACGTAAGACGTGGCCGTCTATAATGGGGTGCATGGCTGTCTGTGACGGTAAGCTTGGTTGTCTGTGACGGTGTGAGTAACTGTTAGTGTCTTCGTTACGACTGTCTATGACTGTTGTCATGCTTGTCTGTGACGGTGGGCGTGCTTGTCTGTGACGGTGGGCGTGCTTGTCTGTGACGGTGGGCGTGCTTGTCTGTGACGGTGGGCGTGCTTGTCTGTGACTGTGGCGTGCTTGTCTGTGACGGTGTGCGTGCTTGTCTGTGACGGTGGGCGTGCTTGTCTGTGACGGTGGGCGTGCTTGTCTGTGACGGTGGGCGTGCTTGTCTGTGACTGTGGCGTGCTTGTCTGTGACGGTGTGCGTGCTTGTCCGTGACAGTGTGTGTGTGTGTGTGTGTGTGTGTGTGTGTGTGTGTGTGTGTGTGTGTGTGTGTGTGTGTGTGTGTGTGTGTGTGTATTTTCACGGGTGTTTTTGTCGATTCTCTTACGTGTTTGTGAAGTATATTAACACCTGAGACCTAATCATACTTGATGAATCAAGCTTTAGCGTGATTCTTCCGTGGCCACTAAACATCCCCCCAGCAGTATCCAGTAAGTAAAGCTTTAGCGTGATTCTTCCGTGGCCACTAAACACCCCCCCAGCAGTATCCAGTAAGTAAAGCTTTAGCGTGATTCTTCCGTGGCCACTAAACACCCCCCCAGCAGTATCCAGTAAGTAAAGCTTTAGCGTACTTCCTCCGTGGCCACTAAACACCCCCCCAGCAGTATCCAGTAAGTAAAGCTTTAGCGTACTTCCTCCGGGGTGTTGCAGGTGCCGGGTGTCAGTGTGGATCTTTCCGGGACCCACTACACTACACCCTAACCCAGGTACGACCAGCATATGCCCAACATATGCCTTGGTAGACGCTGTCATATCTCCATCCCTCTCTCTTTCTCTCCCTCTCCTGACCTCTGACCTCGCAACACCGCAGCCATGATTTGCATGTTTGCAGTGATGTATGCATTTATATATCGCAAAGAGAACGAGGGAGGAGGAGGAGGAAGAGGGAGGGGGAAAAAAACGAGACTTGTTCGGAGGTGAACACACACACGTCTCGTTTTCTTTGCGTTGTACTCGAAGGGGTCAACTTTCTTAACCATCCCCTGTAGCATGCGAGGTTTCGCCAGACGTGAAGGTACACGGTGCCCTCATACATGCTCTAAAGACACGATGTGCCACTGAAAGATATTCCTACACACATACGAACATCAGAAACACGAGAAAAAAAATATATATTTACATATTATATAGAAGGCGCGGTTGGAGGAGGTAAGTCGATGTTTCGAGAAAGTTAAGAAAAATAAAAATAAAAAATCTACAAGTCAAGTGAAAATTTAAATTGATGATGATTCTACATAAATGCGCTACAGGGGAGGGATCTCACACACACACACACACACACACACACACACACACACACACACACACACACAAACATACACACACACACAAATAATCAATGTCATTAAGATGATTCTGTGATACTTCTACATCTATATTATTTTCCCTGGCGTTTTAATCGTGGCCATTATAATATCACTCACCTCCGAAGTGGACTTGATCTGCCCCGGTGAGGAAATGGCTCATATGTCAATGGCCTTCATGCGGCGTCATTAGCCAAAGGTAACTTTTCCAAAGGTAACTTGTGAGGCAGACAGCCATGATGGCGAGGGCATCAACAGCAACGCAGGCAACGGCGACCACAATCCCTTCACAAACGACGGCGACGACGTTACAGTGGTTAGTGACGAGCTAACGAGCTCTGAGGGCGCCGAGGGCGAAGGAAGTGATGATGACAGCAGCACCAACGACAGACGGTCAGGTGGACAGCTCTGTCAAGCCTGTCGGCCGGAGGAGGAGGAGGAGGAGGTGGTGAGAGAGAGAGAGAGAGAGAGAGAGAGAGAGAGAGAGAGAGGGAGGGAGGGAGGGAGAGAGAGAGAGAGAGAGAGAGAGAGAGGACCTGAGATTCCTGCTCGGGGGCATGAAAGCGCCAGACGTCCTCGGTGGTGGGAGCAGCAATCATGATGATGCCAACATATGTAACGACACGGACACGGCTGCCTGGGAGGAGGAGGAGGAGGAGGAGGAGGTGGAGGAGGAGGAGGAGGAGGAGGAGGAGGAGGAGAGAGAGGAGGAGTAGGAGGGTGAACAAGAGTGTCTGTAACGCCTGCAGTGGTACTGTGATGTTCACAGTGGTGGGAATGCCACTACCACCATCAGCCACTACCACCATCCCTAACCACTACCACCATCATAACCACCACGCACCATTACTACCACCATCATAACCACTACCCACCACTACTACCAGCACCACCCACAACCACCATCACAACCACAGCACATGAAAGATCAGTGACAACAACAAATGTGCAACCAAGAGACGTGTGGCAGGAGCAGCGACACCGACGACCACAACACCAGGAATATGTGACACTACCGCCACAAACGACATGATTAACATCATTACCGCCGCCAGTAGAACAAGAACACTACAACGAACAAATGTATCGGCATCCAGAGAACAACTACAGCAGCCACAGCCGCCATCCATCACCACCATCGCCAACAACAGCAGCAGCAGCCACCACCATCATCACCACCACCACCACCATCGCCAACAACAGTAGTAGCAGTCACCACCATCATCACCACCATCATCATCGCCAACAACAACAGTAGCAGTCACCATCATCACCACCACCACCACCATCGCCAACAACAGTAGTAGCAGTCACCACCATCATCACCATCATCACCACCATCGCCAACAACAGCAGTAGCAGTCACCACCATCACCACCATCGCCAACAACAGCAGCATCAGTCACCACCATCATCACCATCACCAACAACAGCAGCAGCAGTCACCATCATCATCGCCAACAACAACAGCAGCAGTCACCACCATCATCACCATCACCAACAACAACAACAGCAGCAGCCACCACCATCACCAACAACAACAGCAACACAGGACGGAGAGGAGGAGCGCCACCATCGCCAACAACAACAACAGCAGCAGCAGTCACGTCACCATCACCTTCACCAACACCACCACCATCACCAACAAAAAACAAGGAGGTGCAACATGATAAGCAACAATTGTTAATCTGCACCGAGCAAGAACACACAGCCATCCGGGCAGCCAGACGTGTGTGTATACCCCAGCAACCCAACCTCACCCTCCCCACACACACACACACACACACACACTTCCGTCCGAAGCGCGTCTGCTGCCACAATACTTTCTCAAAATTACGGATTCAGAGCAGAACCTCAGTTATGTCTCTCTCTCTCTCTCTCTCTCTCTCTCTCTCTCTCTCTCTCTCTCTCTCTCTCTCTCTCTCTCTCTCTCTCTCTCTCTCTGTGCAAAAGAAAGACCAAATTCATTTAGTTCTTCTTGGAGCATTATTCTTTTTTCATGACTTTTCGTCCCGTTATGAAGAAAATAATTTCAATTTGTTTGAATAAATAAAAGAATCAGTCATCGCCAGGTCTTTTAAAAGGTTTAATATTGACAAGAATTGAATAATTTTATCTCTTCTGTTTCTATGTATCTATCTAACGATCTATCACCACCAGCGTATATATATATATATATATATATATATATATATATATATATATATATATATATATATATATGCAGGAGAGGCGAACAACTGTGTGGCGAGCGCAAAAGTAACAGCCACAAAAGTGACGTGAAAGACACGGAGGTTTGGCGGGGTACGACGTGGGTAACTCCACTACCCACATGAAATCCTAATCTCTGGTAGCCTGTCATAGGATCTAATCTCGTCCACGTGTTTTGTGAAGACGACTGAAACCCTTTATCGCGGATCAGAGCCTCTGTAACGTGAAGACCCTTGGTATCTTTGATATGTCATCGTGTCTTTGATGAGTCTACCATCTGCTTGTCCTCTTAGGCTGATTCCGCGTTGGCTTTTCATGATGCAAGGCGCTACGTGTTGATAAGGTGGTAGTGGTGGTTCCCTCATACTTTTATAAGTTCACTGAGCAAGTGCAAACCCTGGGATGGGGTGGGTTTATAAGCGAGGCTGATGGCAATGGCGAAATTTCTCGTCTTCAGGTACTCGTAGTAGTAGTAGTAAACAAGTGTGGTTGTGAGGTTCTTACACTTACACACACACACACACACACACATTATATATATATATATATATATATATATATATATATATATATATATATATATATATATATATATATTACATAATCCCTGGGGATAGGGGAGAAAGAATACTTCCCACGTATTCCCTGCGTGTCGTAAAAGGCGACTAAAAGGGGGCTGGGAGCGGGGCTTTGGAAATCCTCCCTTCCCGTTTTTAATTTTCTAAAAGAAGGAACAGAGAAGGGGGGCCAATGAGGAGTTTCTTTCTCTAAGCCACAGTCCTCTGTTCTTAACGCTACCTTGCTAACGCGGGAAATGGCGAATATGTATGAAATAATATATATTACTCACTTGAGTAAAACCAAATGATGAGAATCGATGATGTCAAAATACAACACAAGTTCCCACTTATTTGTGGTAATACCCTGGTGCTCTTTTTTAATGCACTGATAATACAGTACAACTTCTCTGTAATGCGTCAAATATAATTAAGAAAAACCAGTACATAAAACCTTACAGAGTCAGCAGTAGTAAAGCAATTACATTATGCTCTTGCCCCAGTGAGCGAAAATATTACCCGAGACAAATACGCACATCATTATACGAATCGGTTATGCAAGAACGATATAAAATAAAATAGCATCCGAAGATAAATGATTATTTTCATAATTACGCTAATCATTGCTCAGGTCATTAATCACGGGAGTGAAACATGGCCGGTTAATTACACGTTTCCTGTTCTTCAACAGAGCACACGATAGGTGGTAACACTCAGCATCTGCGTCTACAATGACCCCAATTTCCAAGCAAGGGTTTAAAGCCAGCCTGGCACTTCTGAGGAGGAGGAGGAGAAGAAGAAGAAGAAGAAGAAGAAGAAGACAAAAAGAAGAAAAAGAAGAAGAAGAAGAAGAAGAAGAAGAAGAAGAAGAAGAAGAAGAAGAAGAAGAAGACAAAAAGAAGAAGAAGAAGAAGAAGAAGAAGAAGAAGAAGAAGAAGAAGAAGAAGAAGAAAAAGAAGAAGAAGAAGAAGAAAAAGAAGAAGAAGAAGAAGAAGAAGAAGAAGAAGAAGACAAAAAGAAGAAGAAGAAGAAGAAGAAGAAGAAGAAGAAGAAGAAGAAGAAGAAGAAGAAGAAGACAAAAAGAAGAAGACAAAAAGAAGAAGAAGAAGAAGAAGAAGAAGAAGAAGAAGAAGAAGAAGAAGAAGTGAGAGTCGGCGGATATCTTTATATAAAACTTCTCTCTGGAATTGAGATGGGGAAACAAGACCTGAGTTTGTACACAGAGCAGAAAGTGTGTGTGTGTGTGTGTGTGTGTGTGTGTGTGTGTGTGTGTGTGTGTGTGTGTGTTTTCATGAAAGGGAGTTTTCCGGACAAAAGAGGAGCCTTTTGGAAGAGAGGAAACCGAATAAGGGTCTTCAAAGGTCACAAATACCCCTCAGTTTAAACGCCTTTAAAGCGAGTCCAAGGAGAAAAGCGTTGCCCTAACACCCCCTTTCTCTTTTTTTTTTTTTCAACCCTCAAGAATATCATTCCTGGTTTTAGGGATGTACTCGAGCGCCAAAGTACCAGCCCGGAACCCTGCTAGCAACAGCTGGATATAGAATATATTTAGAAAGATTTACAGTCCTCAGCCAAGAGAACCGGACCTCGAGGAAGAGGAGAAAAGAAAAAGATAAAGAATAAGAGTCTTATTCTTATTTCCTGGAGTCGGCCACAAAACTTGGGCTGCAGAGAATTTTATATTTAGATTTTCAAGATAACGACAGTAGGGTCCACTGACTACAATATGTAGCTTTTTTTTTTTTTTTCTAACTTCACTTTATTGACTGGCTGTCCCTTTTCCCTCCCCACATCCCTCACAAACTCCCTAGGTCTCTCTCTCTCTCTCTCTCTCTCTCTCTCTCTCTCTCTCTCTCTCTCTCTCTCTCTCTCTCTCGTGAAAGAAGTGAAACATACGTGAGTGGGTAGTGATAACCCCAAAAACCTGAGACTGAATCTCTACAACAGTTACCCTGTATTCATGTACTTTGGGTACATATTTTTTTGTGTTGGTTCCGACGCTCCGCACCCTTGTGTTCTGAACTACATTGACTACATTTTCGGTTTTGTTACGTGGTCAGATTGCGTTACTGCAGACTTTCTGACGAGTCTCTGTCGAGAGATGGAGAGCCCAAATGGCGTCCTAGCTTCGTCTCTTCGATGTATATCAACTGACTGTTATATTTCTCTCTTGGGTCTCCCCTGATGATGTGATTA
>NC_092242.1:15563498-15570998 GCF_036320965.1 Panulirus ornatus | reverse complement strand
AGAGAGAGAGAGAGAGAGAGAGAGAGAGAGTTCTGCGGATGGAACCTTCTTCTTCGACGACTCAGTCTATGTTAGGTAAATGACAGACGCGAAAGAACGACAGAAAACAAATTGCCGGCAGGTTTTCACGCAGGCGCATATCTTCGGCCGTAGATGCCAAGGCTGGCCAAAGTGAGTAGCCATTATACATGTATAATCTTCTCGCTAACCCCTACTTTTCAATTAGTTCCACTTGTTTCAGTTATGGATTGTGTGTGCCGACCTGGCCTGACCTCAGGGCTGGCGAACTGTTCAATGGCGTGGTCTATGCTCCTGCGGCAACTCTCTGCCTCCATAACTGAACGAACAGCGATTCATTCAAGACCTGACTCTCGTTTTAAGAGGACTGAGGCAGCATGGAAAAACCCCGGGTCCTCTTATTTTTCTCTCTCTCTCTCTCTTGTCCTGGAATACAAGAGGGAAAGACGCAGGTCTGCAGGATTTACACACTTATGCCACGGCTTCAGAAAGAAGAAAATAACAAAGAGGAGGAAGAGAAACAAAAAAAGGAATCCAGAGGATAAGTTAGGGATGATCAATGATGATGATGATCAGAAGGTGGCAATGATGAATAAGTAAGATGAACAGCAAGATAACAAGAGTCAAAGACTATCGTATCTATAGTGATACGTGAGCAGTGTAGTCCTAACGAAGGCACAAAAAAAAAAGTACACCAGCACTGTAAGGCATCCATCCTCTGTACCATATTGTAACCGTGGATATCCTTCCTTACTCACACCTCAGCGTTGTACAGACTACAGCCACTTGTGTACCATACATTCCTCACTCACACCTCAGCGTTGTACAGACTACAGCCACTTGTGTACCATTCCATTTACTCACTGTGCTCTCCACCTGTGCCCGAGAGTGTCATCCCACGGTCCACGCCACTTCCAGTACCTAGAGTTGTATTACTCGTGACCCACTCGCCGCAGGAGGAACGGGAATCTCTTGACCATGTACTGGAGTTATGTGGAGGAGGAGCAGTGATTACACGATGCTTTATGCAGGTCAGGGTGCGGGTCGCGCGACCGCTACCCGATAATAGCACAATAGCTGAGGTCGTCGAGCAGTTTGAACACTTTATACGAGCTGATCGCCGTGGAGCTTCGTGAGGTTTCGTGAAGTCATTCCTGATAAAGAAGGCACGCCAGGACAATTTATCCGGCCGAGTATCATATAAGTTACCCGGTGAAGATTCATCCCTCCGTAATAACTCTAAAGAACTGTATCAGATCTGTGCTTTTACCTAATATACTAAGTAGAAAATAGGATACCCATTTTCACCTTGCGGTTTGTGCAAGTGTTGACCATAAAACAGAAATCATCACTAGTAAAGATACCAGGGAAACAGGTGGTGCAGTAAGATGGCTTCAGATTGAAATGAACAATGAACCCCGGATCGAACCCTGCTTCACTAGGGAATTTCTAAAAAAAGAATATCCTTTTCAATGTCTATCTTCCCGTTTATTTCATACTAAGAAATGGTGACCTTTTTTTTATATCTGTCGGACACCAGACTACAACATATCAATAAGAAATAATTTCGATTCGTCTTCGTTTACGTGAAAGTGTTAGGTTTAATGGTACTTATTATCTCGGGTTTCATTCAAGAGAGAATATCTAACCAGCTCATTTCTGGTAGTTCAAGGCTCGCTTGTTCTCTAGGCGACCCTTGAAAGTCCTTCCTGTCAGGGGTTAAGTGCAGTTAGTATAAAGATCACACAAGTATTCGAATATTTGTGTCACCCTTTCTTGACCTGTCGAGATGTCTCGCACAGACGTGATGTGACCATCACCTTACACAATCTTCTTCGTATATGGTGCTTCCTTAAGCCTCGCATTGGAATTGTATTTCGAGAAGTTCGCTGATAAGAACCACCCGTAAGAAGGCCCTAATGCTTGTTACTGTTCCTGATATATATGTATCAGCTGTCAGCAGCGTACCGTCGATGCTCGACTTATGGCTATCGACCCACAGCACGGTCATTAGACCACAAACCGTTGCGTACATGTCGGATACTCCCAGCACAGCAATTCATCTTCTGACTCCCACTTTTTTTTTGTGTGTGTGTGTGTACTGATGCAGGTGGACTGAATAACTAGCTACCGACAGACAGAAGGGAAACCTCTAGTCCAGAATCTTTACTCCACGGGTCAGATACACTTGTATGAATATATAGACGGAGAAGAATATCATATTCGGGGTGTATGTATAAGGGGATGTGAATGCAAGTTGAGTGTGGAGGATATGGAGGTTCTTGATGGGAATTCAGATGACTGAGAGACTATATACAATATCCAAATGCATTTACAAGACAAAGCCACACACACACACACACATACACACACGGACGTGGTTAGCGTCTCTGATCATGATTAATGCACTGTACCACCCAAGTTCGAGTCTTGGTGAGTGACCCAGTCGGCCAGCCCCCTGGCTTCGACTAAGTTGTGTTTGTGTGTGTGTGTACATACATTAAGAGTAAAGACACACTACGTATACATGATGACGAGACGGGATAACACGAGCGTAAACAATCTCTCCTCAGCACACTAACAGTAATCACAACCTAACACGGGCGTATACAATCTCCTCGCAACACACAAATAGTAATCACGCTCCCTCTTCGACCAACACCGGTACACGGGCCGCCATTCGTGACCACAATCTACTTCTTCCAATCAGAGTTCGTGAAGGCAGATCTATATACGTACAGTCCTATTCCTACCACTGTGAACGTTATAAAGCATGACCATGATCAAGTGCACAGCTAAGCAAGTAAAACAGCTCAGTTTCTGTTGGCTAGGGTATGTGGTACGTCCACTATCGAATTAATGTAATTATTCATCACTTGACTAGGCTATTTGGTATGTCAATTACTGTATTAATGTAACTATTCATCACTTTACTAGGCTATCAGATATGTCCACTATTGTATTAATGTAACTATTCATCACCTGACTAGGCTATTTGGTATGTCCACTATTGTATTAACGTAACTATCCATCAGGCTATATGGTGGTATGTCCACAAACGTATTAATGTAACTATTCATCACTTTACTAGGCTATATGGTGTTAGGCCCACTGCTGCATTAATGTAACTATTCATCACTTAATATTCAACCAGAACCATAATGTATAAACCATACAATTTCCTCCGTCATCATCCCTGTATATCTGCCACCCTGACTATCTACATGTCCCTCACTCATGTGCTTATCCAGGGTGAGGGAGGGAGGATCCAGCCCCACCTTCAGCTCTATCATGATGAGATAACTACTAGCTATCACGACCTCCCAGCTCTGCAACATCTTGCGTTACCTCAACTGTGAGTGGTCAGCCGGAATGACTACAAGAATCTAATACACCGTTATGTACTCGTTCGTATGTTCATTTATCATTTTTTACACACACACACACACACACACACACACACACACACAAAGAAATTCCCTTCGAGATTATATATCAAGAAGTTCAAAAATAACAAAAAACATTGAAACTCATGTCACAAGGGGCATTCCTGACGTTTAATATGCACAAATGAAATCACAATTACTTTACCACCTTAAAAGGTCACTCTTACCTACACATATACGTCAAGTGTTTACTAAGTAGCTCAAATTTGCCGGCGAGGGAGCAGGACTTGGCAGAAGAGGATGGGGTCGTCACCATGCACCCTCATTACCTCTGCGGAGATAAAGGAGGACAGAGGAGGGAGATTACCCGTCATTTAGGTTAGTAGGAGGGAGGGGAGGAGCTTGGGTGATTCTGCTTCGCCCCATCCGCATCGTTACGTATCTCGGCTGTCCGTCGGTGGCTTCCTAATGTGGCCTTAATTGTCAGAGAGGAATTAGCTGGTGAGGGAAACGTCGGGGACGGGGAGATTGTGGCGGGCTCGACTGCACGGTCCTGATGGCTGTTTATATGTGTCACCACACTGTGGTCCCAACCAGACCCAGTCGGACATCCAATTACCCAGCTAAGATGCGGTAGATACACACACACACACACACACACACACACACACACACACACACACACAACACACACACACCAGGCACTGTCTGCTGACGAATATTAGAACAGCATTCAAGCATATGGCTTGAATGCTGTGCAGCGTCCTGCCATGATCACCCTCGTCTGCTGTGTGTGTGTGTGTGTGTCCTCCAGAGTCGCTTACGCCCATACCTTAAAATACCACAGATGCGGCCCACATACCACCTCCTCCCGGTAGGTCCCTAAGAGCCACAGATCCGCCGCTGTAACTGACCCAACCCGAGGCATCCAGCGGAGGCCAGGAGGGGCGAGGAGGGAGTGAGAGTGAGAGGTCGCATGCATAGCTGTGGCTTGGAACGAGCGACCGGCTGGCTGGCTCTATAGTGCCAACAGCCGTCATGGAACATATCGCCACCTGAGAGTCCTCCTCCTCCTCCTCCTCCTCTGGCGGGGTGAGGGAGGTAGGGTCATCACTCCTCCTCAGGGGCGCTCCTTTGGGAGTATGCTAATGCTATTCCAGTGACCTAGAGAAATACGTAGTACGTCCGACATACGACGTAGATTACTGTATCAGATAAGTCATTATCTACAACTTGGCTAATAACGACAGCAGAAGTGATAGTAATGAAAATACTACTACACCTGCTACTACTACCACTGCTAACTAATGCTACCATTACTACCACTACTAACTAATACTATCATTACTACTAATACTACTACTACTACTACTACTACTACTACTAATAATAATAATAATAATAATAATAATAATAATAATAATAAAATAATAATAATAATGATGATAATAATAATAACAATAATGATAATAATAATAATATTAATAATAATAATAATAATAATAATAATAATAATAATAATAATAATAATAATAATAATAATTTTTACTTGTGGAAAAAGTTGCATTACCAGAAAAATGTCACAAACCCTAAGCTGGGTCAGTGGTAGTGATGGCGGCCTACGACACCATAACAACATAGCATCAATGTAGCAGCACAGAATCAAAGGATAAAGACCAGAGGTGTCGAGATTGTAGGGGGAAAATAAGGGTACATAGATGATGGTCTTTGACCTGTCCCTTAAAACGACCCAAACTAGGTCCAAAGCCGGCTGAATGATGACCTGAGTATTAACACTAAAATGAACTGTTCTTTGAATGAAATGAAAAGCGAAATGCTGAAACTAGACACAGAAAATACATTCACTCAAGACATTGGGCTATAACAAGGGTGCACAGACTGTCAAACAGACAATCTACCCTCTGATGTTACAGGACACATAAAGACATTTTCAGCTGGTGTGATGAGGCTGTTCGTGTGTGCTGTCTGTACGAGCTCACATGGGTTAGACAGAGCTGTGGTAACGATCTGCAACTAGGGAACGGGGGATCTTTCTTTGGCAGGGAGGTGACGAGGTTGCGCGAGAATCGTGCAGCACCGTTTTCTCTCGATGTGTGTGGAGTGGTCCACGTTACGGCTGGAGAGATGAGGGAGGACAAGTCAGTTTAGCGTCTCCTGATAGCTGACAAATACGTGTGTGTGTGTGTGTGTGTGTGTGTGTGTGTGTGTGTGTGTGTGTGTGTAGTTCAGGTACTTTTCCACCGAGGGTAGACCCTGCCTGTGTGTCTTTCACCACGACAACATAACACAAGAAGGCCAAGAGGTCACAGCCAGGTGGGGAGACTGGTTCAGGAGAGGTAAGGGGAGGAAAACCAGTAGTTGTAGGAGGCATTTGACGCTTGCTGTGTTTAGTTCATTAATACGTAGTTGGCTTCGGCTGTATGACCCTATCAAGTACCTACCATACCAGAAGCAAAACCATTCTCTTTTAACGATGTCAAATACGTGATGTAAGGTTTTCCTTTTTCTATTTTGACAACATCCTGAAAATTGGGTTAAAGAAGTGAGAGACAACTGAACTGCTGTTCTCGTGTGGTGTAACACGTGTTTCCGGGGTGAGGGAGGAAGAGCTCCCTGTAGTGTGAGTGAGTAAGGAGGCAGAAACGCTGCTGCTGTGCTCGGCCTCCCCGTCATCTGCAGCCTGGTGAAGTGAGTGGCTATGCTGACCAGGAGGGGTCTCCCACAGCGAGCTCTCTCTCTCTCTCTCTCTCTCTCTCTCTCTCTCTCTCTCTCTCTCTCTCTCTCTCTCTCTCTCTCTCTCTAGGTTCACATTCCAAGCCGCTTATTTTCATCCATGAATAGAATAATCATAATGAGAGCCAGAGAATGAACAATGGAAGAGAGAGAGAGAGAGAGAGAGAGAGAGAGAGAGAGAGAGAGAGAGAGAGAGAGAGAGAGAGAGAGAGAGAGAGAGAGAGAGAGACTTTCCCTCGCAGGCACGCCCGCAGTGAGCATGATGTTGAAATGGGGAGTCTATTCTATAAAGCCCTCGGTATTATGGGTCTGCCAGGGCTGCTGGGTTGGGTCAAAGGTCAGCGAGATACAGTTCAGCCATCAGGCCAGGTCTAGCAGAGTAATATATCACACGGTAGGTAAGAGGTTGTTTTTTTATTCAATGCTTCAGAGGAACACCAACAATGTTGTAAAATGTTGGATAATCATGCCATATAAGACATGTGGGTCTGGGTATAAAGCAAAAGGAATCATACAGTTTTTCATATCTAAACATACAAACATAAACACATGTATTATCTAAATAACAAAAGCGAATGATTGTGTATGTGTGCGTGTGCGTGTGTGTGTGTGTGTGTGTGTGTGTGTGTGTGTGTGTGCTGTGTTGTGGATGTGTGTGCGTGACTACTATTTCTGTGTTTCGAGAGAGAGAGAGAGAGAGAGAGAGAGAGAGAGAGAGAGAGAGAGAGAGAGAGAGAGAGAGAGAGAGAGAGAGAGAGAGAGAGAGAGAGACTTGTACTGTCTGTTGTGACTGTCTATCTGTCTGTCAGTCTGTGTATCTATTCCTTATACGTCTTCACATCTGTTGATCGATCAGAAGCTTATGAAGACGATCACAGGAGGTGGAGGAGGTGTGCACTACCCCGCCTCATTCTCCGAATAATACGAACGCTGGAACAAATATTATTTGCAGCCTCGATTCCCTTGTATCACCTCGTCGTTCCTCTACCACAATCTGTCACCTGGAGCCAATCACCCCACCGCCATCACCACACAGGTCACACCCTCTCTGTCTACTCTCCTCCTGGAAAGCATTCTCTCTTCTTTTTTTTCCCCTCCCCACCTGAAGGAGTGGCAGCCACCACGAAATTACCACCATCAACGTCGTCTATCATTCACCAAACAACCACCATTCCTCACCTGCTACTACCATCCTAAACCCACTCATTCCCCCACCTACCACAATCGAACGTCTCATGTCCCCCTCTCAGCCACGCTACTCAATGCTGTCATATTTCTCTCCAGAAAGCCACACCCTCACTACGGTCTCTCCCCTGCCTCTTATAACTCTCCAATTATGTTC
>NC_092242.1:15530998-15558498 GCF_036320965.1 Panulirus ornatus | reverse complement strand
CCCTCGAATGCTTTCAAGATGGCTACGGGCAGCAGTGATGTCAGTAGTACAAGGAAGCAGATGTGAGACTTCTTAATGAACAGTTACATACAGTTACCCAGGGAAGTGAGCAGCAGTAATGAACAGTTACATACAGTTACCCAGGGAAGTGAGCAGCAGTAATGAGCAGTTACATACAGTCACCCAGGGAAGTGAGCAGCAGTAATAAACAGTTACATACAGTCACCCAGGGTAGTGAGCAGCAGTAATGAGCAGTTACATACAATTACCCAGGGGAGTGAGCAGCAGTAATGAACAGTTACATACAGTTACCCAGGGAAGTGAGCAGCAGTAATGAGCAGTTACATACAGTCACCCAGGGAAGTGAGCAGCAGTAATAAACAGTTACATACAGTCACCCAGGGAAGTGAGCAGCAGTAATGAACACTTACATACAGTCACCCAGGGTAGTGAGCAGCAGTAATGAGCAGTTACATACAATTACCCAGGGGAGTGAGAAGCAGAGATGAGGGAGTGGGGGGCTATCTCTGTGGTCATGTAGCGAGCTGTTCCGTAAGTTGACGAATAGTTAAGACTGCGAAGGTTAAGAGTTTAATTACCTTCACTCAGACAAATGTTTAGGCTAAAGGGGAAACGTAAATTAGAAGACAATTTATCTTGCTGCCATCCGGAATAAATCAAGAGATAATGTCACATGTCATTTAAATGCCTAGGTTTAATGAGAGGCGAAGGAGATGCCATGGACGTGACCCCCAGTCGTATAACAGCGGATAACATGAGATAAACAGAGTTAAGTTATAAGTCGCGTCACCAACATTTGTTCCAATAGAAATGAGAGGCAGGTTAATGAGTCAATGGTCGGGCGATTGAATAAGGGGAGAGTGAGGCAGATTAATGAGGCGAAGGCGAGGCAAGTTAATGAGGCAGAGGTAAGGCAACCTGATGAGACACACACACACACACACACACACCCGTTAAAAACTCTCTCATGGTTAATGAAGGGAGGGTGGAGGGAGAGGCCCGCCAGCGTATGGTAAGTCATCAGCCAAATCACCCAGCACCGGACCGGACAAGGTAGCAGGCCATATATCACATAGGGGCGGGACGATCTAGGTGTCGGCAGGAACATGTGGGTCTTCTCTATGGGTCGGGGGGAGGCCAGCGTTCGGGTTGCTACAAGGCGCAGAGACCCGGCCCCCCCTATTGCAGCCATTAAGACCCTTACATTACTGGTGAAAGTAATCGTTATATAAATGAGACACTCGGTTTTGTGAGGCTTGGGAAGAATGGTGTTAAAACTGTTCTTGATCTTCAACTGCTGTGTGAGTTGCCTAGGATAAATGCTGAAGATACTGATATATATATATATATATATATATATATATATATATATATATATATATATATATATATATATATATATATATCCCTGCGTGTCGTAGAAGGCGACTAAAAGGGGAGGGAGCGGGGGGCTGGAAATCCTCCCCTCTCGTTTTTTTTTAATTTTCCAAAAGAAGGAACAGAGAATTGGGCCAGTCAAAGGCCCAGTCCTCTGTTCTTAATGCTACCTCGCTAACGCGGGAAATGGCGAATAGTTTAAAAGAAAAAAAATATATATATATATGTGGGTGTGTGGGAGGGTGGTTGGTTGGCTGTAGAATGCCGAAATTACTGATGTTTTATAGAGAGGGGGTGGTGGAGGAAGGGTGGTTGGTTGTAGAACGCCGAAATGACTGATGTTTTAAGTTGTAACATTACTGTTAGGACTGAGAAACCTAGAGACAATACGGTCAAGTTTGTATGTTAAGGTCCCACAAGTCCACGACAGTGAGACCGATAGGGTCAAGATGCTAAAGTTGTTAAAGAGTCGAGATAATGGAAGTTGTTGAGAACAGGATGGTGTTGTTGTTGTTGTTGACGGAGTTAATGATACCACAGCAGTGGCTTAACTCACTAATCACTGATGATACAGCAGTTAGACCCACCAGCGGCACAGCAGACGTAAGTTATAAGAATTACAATACTAACGTCCCAGCTGATGTACGACTAGTTCTCCTGATGTTACAGCGGCTGCAACACTCAGTTGCTGGAGTCACTACAGGCATATCTGACCACTGTAACATTATATTTCACATGTTACAGTACTTCTAACATTATATTTCACATGTTACAGTACTTCTAACATTATATTTCACATGTTACAGTACTTCTAACATTATATTTCACATGTTACAGTACTTCTAACATTATATTTCACATGTTACAGTACTTCTAACATTATATTTCACATGTTACAGTACTTCTAACATTATATTTCACATGTTACAGTACTTCTAACATTATATTTCACATGTTACAGTACTTCTAACATTATATTTCACATGTTACAGTACTTCTAACATTATATTTCACATGTTACAGTACTTCTAACATTATATTTCACATGTTACAGTACTTCTAACATTATATTTCACATGTTACAGTACTTCTAACATTATATTTCACATGTTACAGTACTTCTAACATTATATTTCACGTTACAGTACTTCTAACATTATATTTCACATGTTACAGTACTTCTAACATTATATTTCACATGTTACAGTACTTCTAACATTATATTTCACATGTTACAGTACTTCTAACATTATATTTCACATGTTACAGTACTTCTAACATTATATTTCACATGTTACAGTACTTCTAACATTATGTTTCACATGTTACAGTACTTCTAACATTATATTTCACATGTTACACTACTTCTAACATTATATTTCACGTTGCAGTACTTCTAACATTATATTTCACATTACAGTACTTCTAACGTTATATTTCACATGTTACAGTACTTCTAACATTATATATCACATGTTACAGTACTTCTAACATTATATTTCACACGTTACAGTACTTCTAATGTTATATTTCACAAGTTACGGTACTTCTAACATTATATGACTAAGTATACACAAAGATACAGAGGATACAACATGAAATTACTAACGTTACGTCAACATGAAGTCACTAGTGTTACGGCAGTCACAACACTAATTTGTCTACGTCACAGCACTCATATCATTCATTTACTAATTTTTACGCTAAACTACTGACATCGCAACAGTCACAACATCAAATTGTTAATGTTTTACGGTAATCACAATATCGACTTACTTGTTACAAAAGTCACGTTTAATGAGTGATGTTACAGCATTAAATTACTAGTGTTACAGAAGTCACATAACATTACTAGTGTTACAGCAGTCATATGACATAACTAGTGTTACAGCAGTCACATTACATTACTAATGTTACAAAAATTACATTAAATTAATAATGTTACAAAAGTTTCATTGTTACGAATGTCACAGAATTCGCAACGTTAAATTACTTACATTACAGCAGTCACAACATTAGATCACTTATACTACAGCTGTAAGAACATTACACTACTTATATTACAGCAGTCAGAATGTTAAATCACTTATATTACAGCAGTCAGAACATTCAGTCACTTCTATTACAGCAATCAGAACATTAAATCATTCATATTACAGGAGTCGGATCATTAAATCATTTATATTACAGCAGTCACTACATTAAATCATTCATATCACAACAGTCAGATCATTAAATCACTTATATTACAGCAGTCAGATCATTAAATCACTTATATTACAGCAGTCGGATCATAAAATCACTTACATTACAGCCATCAGGACATTAAATCACTTATATTACAGCCGTCAGCACATTAAATCACTTATATTATAACAGGACATTAAATCACTTATAGCAGTCAGATCATTAAATCACTTATATTACAGCAGTCAGGACATTAAATCACTTACATTACAGCAGTCAGGACATTAAATCACTTATATTACAGCAGTCAGATCATTAAATCACTTGTATTACAGCAGTCGCAACATTGAATTACTAAAGTCACATCGGCCAAGGGAACTAACTTCAGGAGAAGGAGGGACCTTATCGGAGACACTGTGTGTGTGTGTGTGTGTGTGTGTGTGTGTGTGTGTGTGTGTGTGTGTGTGTGTGGTGACCTTTGTGGGCAAGTCGTGCCAATAATATCATGTATGATTTATCGCCAACACGTTCGGGCTCTCTGTCTTTTGGCGTTCATATGTAAAAGCGAATCTCGTTTCCATCTTCAGAATAGCATTATGTTCGGTGTCATGCACCGCATGTGTCCCTTGAGGTGCAAATTGTACGTTATATATATATATATATATATATATATATATATATATATATATATATATATATATATATATATATATATATATATATATATGTGTGTGTGTGTATCTCGCACATGTGCCCATTTGTCAAAAAGGAACGCTATGATTGGTGGTGTAATACGGTCTGATTGTTTATTAATTGAGGGTTGCGCAATGGCATTTTAAAAATTGGCCAGTCGTGATCTGCATCATCTCCGTTTCGTAAATTCGACCACATCCCTCTCAGTCCGCCGCGGTGTGGAAGGAGGGGGGGGTGAAAGGTTGGGGGGGGGAGGAGGAGAAGGAACGGTATGAAGATAATATGATGGATATTATGAAAGGAACTCAAGAAGGACGATAATAATCATCAGAATCGTAAGTACTTCCTGGGCTCGGGGTTAAGCCGTGATGGAGTGAGATTATACAATCAACCGAGTGAAAGCTTAAGTCAAGCTTTTACCGTTCCAGGATTCGTCATGATCGAATACTACCTCCTGTGATTCCAATATTCCCTTTGTCTACCTTCCGCGATCCTTTGTTTTATCCTCTTTCTTTCTCTTTAGTTATTTGCTTCACATCACGGGCGCACACTTCATGAGGGGCTTTCAAGACACACACACACACACACACACACACACACACACACACACACACGTCCAACATGTCGACAGCATCTGTTAGTAGGAAGGAAGTTACGTTTGCAAATGCTTTTACGACTACAAATGCGGTGAGTGCAAGGCAGAGCCATCTGCCCGATCTTTATTTTTCCTTCTGGGGTAGAGAGATTATCAAATAGCACTTCCTAAAACGGGTCATTACGTGCGCTGAACACGGGCATTAAGTCTACCCACTAACACGGTTGACGTAGCGACCGACAGTCCACTAACCACAGAACGTAATGGGACGACCCGAAGAGTGACTCAGCCCGCGTCTATGGTGAGTGGCGGGGCATGTCTCTCGCTCTCCCTCCCTCTGTGAGACACCTTCCGTCAACCATCAAGGTGACTATGAAGGTCTTTCAGCTCTGGGGGAAAGCTGAAGACGAGGATGTCGACAGGCAACAGTCCCTAGATATGGAGAGAAATGTGGTATGAACGGTCGTGGAGTGACGGTGGAGTAGATATTTCGATGTGCGTTGAGGCGGAGGAAGAGGAGTTTGTAGAGTGAGGGTGGGTGAAGGTAGCGGTGGAGTACTTAAGGAGAGGAGGGAGGTAAGCTGAGGACGTGAGGAGCTCTGGAATGATAAGCATGAACGGGAGTAGACAGGGAGTAGACAGATGACAGAGGCGAGGGGGAGGAAGCGAGACATTATGGAGAGGTGGAGGGTAGGTGTAGGTAGGGTGTGGAAGAAAGAAAGTGAGGGATGGAGGAGAGACAGAAAAGAGAGAGAGAGAGAGAGAGAGAGAGAGAGAGAGAGAGAGAGAGAGAGAGAGAGAGAGAGAGAGAGAGAGAGAGAGAGAGAAGAGAGAGTATGTACTTACGAGTACTTACGGCGAAGTTTTACAGCAGGTAAATCTAGGAATGGAAAGAACGAGTCGTGTGAGTTACGTGCTGCCGCGCGATATGCCTGGGGGAGGGACAGTGCACGTGTGTGTGAGGCCAGCAACCCTGGCTTAATGTGAAGCAGAAGAGGAAGACAGCAACCTGAGCCAGGGAGGTCGCCTGGACAACCATTGTAGTGTTGACTTACTGTGCTGCTGTCACTAGAACCTCCCTCCCGATGAGAGAGAGAGAGAGAGAGAGAGAGAGAGAGAGAGAGAGAGAGAGAGAGAGAGAGAGAGAGAGAGAGAGAGAGAGAGAGAGAGAGATGCTGCGGAGTAATTACACAGAACGGAGAGGGTTGTGTAGTGTGATGATGGAGATCAAATACACGCGAAGAAGAGGTGAGAAAGGTGGAGGGAAAAAGGTCAAGCTGATATATCGCGCCTTTTCTCTATCATTTTCTCTCTCTCTCAGCCACTGGCGACGTGCCTGGCCACCGCCTCCTGGAGTCACTTGCCCCCCCAACACCATTCAGTCGTGAGCTGAGTGTCTCTCTTGGGTGGGCTCCGCGGCACGAAGCCCCACCATTGATGGTGTATCTGCCTGTGAGAGGCGACTCTTAAACATTTCTGCACGGTCGCGGCGACGGATCCTGAATGGCAATATGCAGACGACAAACCAAATATCAGTGAACTCTTTGAGGCATCAATTAGAGAGAGAGAGAGAGAGAGAGAGAGAGAGAGAGAGAGAGAGAGAGAGAGAGAGAGAGAGAGAGAGAGAGAGAGAGAGAGAGAATAAAGTGGGACAGGCAGCAGGGAGAGGACTGTCTCTCTTGATATGTCTGGTTTCTCGTAACCTAAGGCGACTTGTTATGCCCTCCCTCCCTCCCTCCGAGGCACTCTCCTCATGCCATGCCATTCAGCGTGGCGGAGCACCACCACCACCGCCGCCACTCGTGCGGACACATCAGTATTGGAGGCATGTGGCACGTACGCGGCCCGAGCCAACCTCCCTTCGCCTTGCCTGGAACGGCAAGCGTGCCGCCGAATAAGGCTGGAAAGAAGTGCATGCCAAGTGTAGAATTAAAAGAGGCTCAATGTGTACAGAATATGAAACAAAAAGAAAAGGAAATATTTGTTGTCCCAAAGAAAGTCTCGTGAGGTTCGGCCGTGCATGTTAAGGAACTCCTCGAGCCTCTTATGGACAATGGCTCGCTGCTGTTGTTGTGGCACCGCCACACGACGACCTCGACGGGAGAGAGCCCACCCTTGGAGCCAGGACGGTAGGGAGTCTACCTTTGTAATTACGTTAGAAGGGAGCACACATACCTGTACCTTCGTCAGGAGGGAGCCCACCCCTGTAGCTCACTCGTTAGGACGGAGCCCACCCCTGTAGCTCACTCGTTAGGAGGGAGCCCACCCCTGTAGCTCACTCGTTAGGACGGAGCCCACCCCTGTAGCTCACTCGTTAGGACGGAGCCCACCCCTGTAGCTCACTCGTTAGGACGGAGCCCACCCCTATACCTTTTTTTTTTTCATTCTTCAGGAGGGAGGCCGCCCCCCTCCCCCCCGCAGTTTCGTCAGGAAGGTACCCACTCCCGCGACTATGTCAGGAGTGAGCTCGACCCTTTTTAGCTTGGTCAGGAGGGAGGATATCTGTGTACCTTCGTCAGGAGGATACTCAACCCTGCAGCTATGTCAGGAAGAAGGTCAACCTGCAGCTATGGCAGGAGGAAGCCCAACCTCACAGCTATGTCAGGAGGAAGCCCATCTTTACAGCTATGTCAGGAGGAAGCCTAACCTCACTGCTATGTCAGAGGGTATCGAAGGACACTGGGATGGCGATATGGTGAGCGGAGGAAGAGGGACGTAAAGGAATGCCCGCTCACCTACGAGCACGTATGGCAATATCATTCCCAAAAGGAGGATCTCGCGCGCAGCGCTCACCGCAGGAAAATCTAGAGTTACGCAAAACGAGCCGTGTAAGTTACGTCTGGGCAAGCGTCGGGTGGGAGAAGGAGACACTGTATGTATGTGTTGAAGAATGCCAGTGGCCCACGTATGGGTGAGGCAGGAAGACGAGACAGCAACCTGAGACAAAGGAGTGAAGCTTGAGAGCCACTTAAACGCTGGCTCACTGTGCAGCCGTCACTAACCCTGCCGATACCCAGGCGGGTCACTGGCTGCCCTGCACCTACTAGGAGGGAGAGAGAGAGAGAGAGAGAGAGAGAGAGAGAGAGAGAGAGAGAGAGAGAGAGAGAGAGAGAGGAGAGAGAGAGAGAGAGAGAGAGAGAGAGAGAGAGAGAGAGAGAGAGAGAGAGAGAGAGAGAGAGAGAGAGAGAGAGAGGGGGGGGGGGGGAGCGGAGGGGGAAGGGAGAAACAAGGATCGGCATGGAATAAAGAGGGAGAAGAAAAGAAGGAGGGATGGGACGGGGGAAAGAAAAAGGAATTAGGACAGGAAAGAAGAAGGTGGGACGAGGATAGGAGAAGGTGTGGGCAGAGAAGGAAAACGTGAAAAGTGGGAGAGAGGGACGGGAAAAGGAAAAAAGGGGGTGGAAGGGAAGGAAGAGGCATGGTCAGGAGAGAAAGAAGAATGGAGAGGAAGGGAGGAGGAAAATAGCAGAGGGAGGAAAGGAAAACCAAACACGTACAGGAAAGATGGGCAGAAAACGAGAGAAAAAGAGGGAAGACTTAAGAAAGAGTACGAGAGAAGGTAAGAATATATAGATGGACGAGCTGTAGCTAGGGAACGGGATGCGAGTTGAAGTGGGAAGTGGGAGGGACGAGGGACAAGGAAGACTGAGAAGGAAACTGTGAGGGTTAGACGGTACAAGACGAACAGTAAAGGAAGAAATATGTGGAAGGTGAAAGAAGGAGACAGAAAAGGAAGATGGAGTGAGGAGATGGAAGAGAGGGAGACGGGGTAAGGAGACGATTAGAATAACAGAGGAGTAAGAATGAATGCAGAGGCGAGGATCAGTACAGGGAAAGGAGATGGGAGAAGGAGGAGGCTGAAGGATGCAGATGGAGGAGGAAATTGAAGCAAACTGGTGGAAAAAGGGAGATGATGCAAGCATATGAAGGATGAAGATGAAGCAAGCAGGCACAGAAGGATGTTAAGGAAAATAGCTGCGGCAGATGGATGAAGCAAGCATATGGGAGTTGAAGCGAGCAGGTGAAGAACAGATGAAGCAAAGCGAAGGAAGAACAGATAAAGCAAAAGCAGGTGAAGGAGAGATGAAGCAAGCAGGTGAAGAACAGATGAAGCAAGCAGGTGAAGGAGAGATGAAGCAACCAGGTGAAGGCGAGATGAAGCAACCAGGTGATGAACAGATGAAGCAAGCAGGTGAAGAACAGATGAAGCAAAGCAAATGAAGAACAGATGAAGCAAAGCAAATGAAGAACAGATGAAGCAAAGCAGGTGAAGGAAAGTTGAAACAAGCAGGTGAAGGAGACAATGAAAACAAGGCCCAGGTGAAGGCAAGCCACGTAATGAACTGATCAAGGAACACGATCACCCTCTAGTGACAGGTTGACCTCTGACCCAGCGGTGCCGCGTCGTGGCGTCATTGGACGGGCTGTGACCTGTGACGTGCGGCTGGGTCATAACTCACACGGATCAGGTCACCCGCATGAGTCAAGGTGTTAACGTAGTTGGGAAATCCTTCAAGGCCTTTTTCTTTTTCTTTTCTTGTCATATGTCATGATCACTTATGAGATCCGATCCGATGATTAATCTGTAAACTACTTCCAGTATCGATCTTTACCGGAGAATCAAACACCTTTCCACTTTTCGCTTCCTTTCTCCTCACCATTTCCCCCTTTTTAAAAAAAACAAATGTCTATCTTCAAGTTTTCTAACACTGAGATGTGTACTGCACGTCTAGGGAACTTTGCCTTGCATAGTACGAGACGAAAACTCTGAGACACATTGGAGGGGTCGCTTTGCCTTGCATAGTACGAGACGAAAACTCTGAGACACATTGGAGGGGTCGCAACACTCAGGTACATAAGTCCGAGCCCATTGTGGTGAGCAGTGTGTTCCCTATGTAAACCAAGGGCCAGGTTAGGCCAAGGGGGGTCTACCATGCTGCTCACGCTATGATTCTATCCAGTGCATTTCTCACCACTTCCTTCCTTCGTGAGATGTCATGCTTACGGAGTTCATGTGACTAACATGTTTATTAACGTGACATTTATTGATTTTAACACTAGCTTTATCCTTCGAAGTAGGTGAGAGAGAGGGAGAGATCCTTCCCTCTTGTATTATCACTCAAGTACCAACAGAAGGAGGAGCCAAGCGAGGATTCTTTCCCTACAAAGCTTGGTGCCATTTCGAGAAGACGAGAAAAGAAAATTATCATAAAAAATAGAAAAACAATACCTATAGTTTGTCAGTGTTTCGGATATCGCTTCACACGATATTCGAAATAGCAAAAAAAAAAAAATAAAGATAATCTTTACTACAGCATCCATGTAATCAAGGGTAATAAAGGAATATATTTCCCTCCTTAACAATGCCAATTTAGTGATAAACCTCTCATGCTCTGCTCAGACACACACACACACTCTCACAGCGGTAAGGGAAACGCACTCGAACATTCCAGTTTTACTCGTGGCTGATGCCTGGTTAGTGATTATCAGTAATCGCAAAGATCCTTTTAAAGCCGAAGTGTACAGTCACTCCGGCGAGAAATTACGATTAGCTTTCATGAGCGAGTGAACTCCTGAATTCTTAACTGGGGTGGAGGGGACTGTGAGGGGGAGGTGAGGGAGGGAGGTTTTGGTGGGTGATTATGAGCGAACCCCTTCGTGTCTAAAATGTTCATGAGTTGCTAATGTCATGAAGAGAGTCTCTCTCTCTCTCTCTCTCTCTCTCTCTCTCTCTCTCTCTCTCTCTCGTCTCGAAGACGAACAGAAAGCGACCGACCCCCGACCCCCTCCACGGAACCCCTCGTCGTTAGATTCAGAATTTAGACACGAGGGACACGCGAGGTGGCTCGTGTGATCCGCCAAGATTTCACGAGGACAATAGATCGTAAGGGGGCGTATGTATATATATGCACGATGGTTCGAAGGGTGGCTCGAACCAGCGTTCGTTTCTCGCCCTCTGGACATGATCAGAGAAGCACCCCTCTCCCCCCCCTTTGTGTGTGTGTGTGTGTGTGTGTGTGTGTGTGTGTGTGTGTGTGTGTGTGTGTGTCGTGCTCGCGGCGTGAAACAAAAATATTTCTCACCGGTCAGCCACGCCCATCAGTGGCCACGGGCAGGAAAACAGCAGCGTTTAATTATACACGACATAAACACCGCCACACTGTAATTGTGAAGCTTGTCGCTGCAGCGGCTCCCCTGGTGGATGATAATTACCGCCCCCAACAGATATACAATCGACACCTGGGATTATACCAGGGGTGGAGGAGGAGAGGGGAATGGGAGAGGGGGGGAAGGGGAGAGGGGAAGAGGAGGGGTACTTTATGACGACGACCCCAACCAACCCACCCTCCCCCCTCCCGTATAGACCTCATTGATTGAGGTAATTTGACCAATCTCTTTTTTTTCCATTTATTGCTCAGGTGTGTTTTCGTGTGAAGTGCGCGAAAGCGCCAGGGGGCAGGCAAGGAGGAGTGGGACCTCGACCTCTTGACTGTGTGACCTGAGGAGTCGATCTCTCTCTCTCTCTCTCTCTCTCTCTCTCTCTCTCTCTCTCTCTCTCTCTCTCTCTCTCAAACACACATACAAAGAGAGAGAGAGAGAGAGAGAGAGAGAGAGAGAGAGAGAGAGAGAGAGAGAGAGAGAGAGAGAGAGAGAGAGAGAGAGAGAGACCGTCCGTCACTACGTATGCATTTCCCTCACTCTCACACAAGTCCACCTTTCATACAAGGTTTTCCTGAAGACACAGCCCGCAGTCTGACGTCTCCAAATATGTCTCTCCGCTTTTCAATATGGGAAAGGGAGGGAGTGAGGAGGGGGGTCACACGAGAGAGGCAATGATTACAACGTCGTCTTTGAATGAAGATAAGACTAAGATAAAATGTGTATCATGATGTAATTGATGACAATAGATAGATATAGATAGATAGACAGGTAACCTGTGTGATAAGTCATACAGATTCAAGAAGGACTGTTATATATCACATGGAAGTATGCATATAGTGATTGCATTTGAGAAGGATTACCTAGCAAGAATCAATGGTAAACTGATTTGTCGAATCAAAGCCAATGGTAAACAGATCTGCCGAATCAAAGTCAATGATAAACAGATCTGCCGAATCAAAGTCAATGATAAACTGATCTGCCGAATCAAAGTCAATGATAAACTGATCTGCCGAATCAAAGTCAATGATAAACAGATCTGCCGAATCAAAGTCAATGATAAACTGATCTGCCGAATCAAAGTGGAGTTAGGGAGCCAGATTCTACATCTTAGCTTCTCCGTCCAGCGGATCTTCCCAGATTACACGAAATCTGGCCAAACTCAGGAGACAGCAAACGCTTATCAGTATTATCAGGGTAACTGTCACTAAAGACGGCGAACTCGTGACTCTATGTATCATACAGACTTGCAGATATCTCTTGCTTCGTTCCATCCAACTGTTCGTCCCTTTTCTTTGTCTACCTCCCTCTGTACCTGTCTCACGCCCATCGCTTTCGCCGTCTGTCTGTCTACCTGCGTTTGTCTGCGAGGCGGAGCAGCAGGTCAGCAATGAATCATACCATTTATCTTGGAACCTTTCCCCCGCGGAGTGGTGGCGACTGTCCATCGCTCGCTCCGTCGACGAAGATTAAAAAATCCGACGATCGAGGTTACGAGGGGAATCACCTCGCCCACGTTCCCTTGAATTATATTCCTTATGAATCCACTGATGCTATCTCGAGCCCAGGGTTCGACTCTCTCTCTCTCTCTCTCTCTCTCTCTCTCTCTCTCTCTCTCTCTCTCTCTCTCTCTCTCTCTCTCTCTCTTTCTCTCTCTCACACACACACACACATGACACAGAAGGAACAGCAGCCCTGGAGGGCAGTGTTTCCATGCCATATCTCACGACATTATTCACGGGGGAGAGGTAATTTCAAGATAAGTGAATGAATAGTGAGGGGGTGTAGAGTAGTGCTACACCGTGCGTCACCCAGGCATACACACCTACAGGCTTATATGTAAATACTGCATCATGAAAGTTATAATAACCAGGATTGTTCGTCAGGCAGATACTATCTTATCATGATTTGTGGTTATTAAAGGCTCCCAACTGCTAGTCTCAAGACGTATGACTATAATCTAGACTCTTTTTCTTAATTCTATGACCGTCGTTCTGTGTGCCACCGGGTCCTCCAGACCGTGGCCCTCCGCGTCAAAAATGACTGACCCGATAATCCTTTAATGCATATTGCAACGGTGAGGAACTCCTACGGGTTGGGATCCCTCCACGCATCATGCCAGACCAAGTGTCATTGTCCAGGTGTTTAAATCATCCAGATGTGTAGAACATCCTGTTGACCACCGTCTCGGAGGTGTTACTCTGTACACATCCTGTTCGACTTGGAAAATACGACGCAATTCTTATTCGCTATCATAAATCCTCGGGAGGAGGAGGAGGAGGAGGAGGAGGAGGAGGAGGAGGAGGAGGAGGAGGAGGAGAGAATTTAGCACCGTACTATTTCACAGTCTGAATCTCGAAGGCGTAATGTAACAACACGCCAGTGGCCGAACAAGACGCGTCTTGGAGCACCATGAACCCCCGCAAGTGGCTGGTCATGACACTCACTATCCCACAACACCTTCTTGTCTCTACCACAAGTTTTTTTTCTCACCCCTCGAGTTCAGGCACCTTCCCTCGAGAGCCTACGTCCTATAAAGATCACATTAAATCAGGTCTGCGAATAAAACATCGAGTAAAGAGGCTTCCTCCTCCTCCTCCTCCTCCTCCTCCTCCTCCTCCTCCTTTCCTCTCCTCTCCTCTCCTCTCCTCCTCGGGGAACGATCTCACTAGAGTGAGTGTGTGTCAGTACTCGCATACGTGTTATGGGCCTGACCACCTGCATGCAAGTCAAGGAGGACAAGGTGTGTGAGAGTATTTTTTTCACCTCTCCCTCCCTCTCCATGACTCACTGATAGAAGAGTGAGCAATATTAGTAATTTGGAGAGAGAGAGAGAGAGAGAGAGAGAGAGAGAGAGAGAGAGAGAGAGAGAGAGAGAGAGAGAGAAAGAGAGAGAGAGAGACTAATATAGTAAATGGAATAAAGATGATGGTGTAGACGACGGGGCGATCATAAGCATTACACTGAAGAACAACAGGCAGGGAAGAGCAAGGTTAAAAAAAAAAAATGGAGTGACGTGTGAAGAGTAAGAAAACATGATTAGCAACACATGGGGGTATGATATAAGGGACTTGGAGTAATGAAGAGAGAGAGAGAGAGAGAGAGAGAGAGAGAGAGAGAGAGAGAGAGAGAGAGAGAGAGTGAGAGAGAGAGAGAGAGAGGCTCTATTCAACAGCCTGACTCGCGTGGTTGTAAAGACTTCGAAACCCAGAATGAGTAACTTCAGTGTTACAAACCTTAAGCGTTACTGAGGAATAAAGACCTCGTCTACAGGAGCATCTATGACCGCATGGGGTCTTGGAGACCTGACGGGGTGTCGCCGTAGAAACAACGATTCACACGCGTTTAAGTTTTCGTCAATTTTTAAACCCAGGTGTTTTCGGGTCAGATTAAAAGCAACTGTCCGGATATTGTGTACTGTTAGGTATGGGGTACAATCACCCCTTACACGCTAACTCCGCTAATTACACATAATCAGACACCTCTCACGAATAGTGGAGCCTACAATCTAACACTTCTCGTCTAATTTGGACGCATCAACGATGTGAAGAGAAAAATATATAAGAATCAGAAAAGAAAATGTATCTACTGCTCAGCTGCTCAAGATATTATCAACTCATAATCTCTGTCAGTTCGTGTTTGGAAACACATAATTTGCCCTGCATAAACTGCTAAAGGAAATAAGGAACAAAATCTTCAGAGGGTATGTGACTCAAACATTAAACATTCACAAAAAGTTATTTCGTAATCCTGTTCTGATCCTTCACATAACATCAAAGGATGTCTTTATGGATCACATAACAAAGTAAACGTACGTATGAAGAAAGACGTGCCTCTAGGAAGAACTATAGAGCGTCTAGCTCATCCCTCCTCCCATATACAATGATCATGAATTCGGTCTGGATGATTCAGGAGCTCGCCGGCTAGAACAGGACTCGCTGAAGCTAAGAGGCGCCCCTCCGACACAGCGAACAGGTCTGTGACATGCAGTCTTCACAAACAGGATTCTGATCTTCATTAACAACAGGTGTGTACTGAATTATTAGCAGGAACGCATGCGGAAAAACAAGACGCAGTATAAAGGACTAGAATCTATCACAGAATAAGAAAAAAGAGCAATGGTAAAACAAACGAGGTATAAAAGACTAGAATTTATCACAGAACAAGACAGAGGAGCAATACGAGTGGGTTTATCTTTCCTTTCCCTTCTACTATATCCTTTACCTTTTTTGGAGTCAAGTATACAATTGCAGAAGCTTAGAAACAACACAGAAGCTTGAATCAATCCTTGTTTTAATTTCTTATCTTTTGATAAATCTATCATCCTATCTTTCCAACCGATATGATTTTGGGTTTGGGGCATCCTGAGTCCCAGGACATTTCGACTGCCACAAAGACAGACGAAGAGGGAATACGTGGAATTCACCTAAGTTGTAGCCACCGTTAGACACAGACCCTCTCAACCACCTTCCAAGCTGTCAGTTCTGGTGCTCTCAAAGCCTCGTAAATACCCACGTAAGACTTGTTAACACTCACTCGTCGAGGCTTTAGGTGTCTGCACACACACACACACACACCAGCCGCCCCAGAGGGATCAACGTCTCGTTAGTCGTAACTACAGGTATTTTTGCGCCCTGAACGGACCCCAAATAATGTTCAGCCCGAGGATAAATGTTAGGCGTGTACCCAACTCATGGCCTATGCCCCTTACGCTTCTCCCACCACCAAGAGGATCAAATCTACTCCACGTTCATGAGAGAGTGAGTACAGACCATCATGGAGGGATAGGAGTAAAGCAAGACTTATGATAAACATCTCACCGTGTTGTAAATTCATACGAGAGGCTAATCTCCTCCTGCGATTTGACTTTAAGAGTGTTCGCTTACACATTGCGACGTGTCGGTAAACTCCAGTCCCCACCTTCAGAAATGATCACCTCCTCTGCTCACTAAACAGACTTATTCGTATCTATGAAGAAGGGAGAGGTCATGTGCGCCGAGGGACGTGATAGCTCTGGGTTTATCATGGTAAGAGATGTGTGTGTGTGTGTGTGTGTGTGTGTGTGTGTGTGTGTGTGTGTGTGTGTGTGTGTGTGTGTGCATGTTACTCCGTCAACTTTGCCCAGCTCAGTAAAGAAAACGCCAATACTTTGATAAATGATAAAGGAGATAGATGTCAGGATCTATCGCTTGTGAGAGCAGTCAGATACCGTTCGTTCTTCGTCAGTTGTAACTGTCAATTGTCGATGCTTAAATATAATTAGGGGATGAATATTTTTCATAAGGTGGACATCGTCAAAGTTCCACATGTCCGCATCATTCCTACAAAAAGATACAACATTTAAGGAGAAATATTTATTCTAGTGTTCAATATAAATCTTCAAATATATATACATATATATATATATATATATATATATATATATATATATATATATATATATATATATATATATATATATATATATATATATACATATATATATATTGGAAAGAATCACAATTTTGCGAGTGATAAAGATATTCCTATTTGTCCACGGGGAAAATGAAACACGATAAGTTCCCAAGTGGACTTTCGTGTAATAATCACATCATCATGGGAGACACAAGAGAGAAATATAAGTCAGTTGATATACATCGAAGAGACGAAGCTAGGACGCCATTTGGTAAACATGCGATTGTCCAAGACAGACAACGATAATAAAGTTATCTAATTTGTATACATCATCACTAATATTAAGATTATAATTTTTTGTGTATTCAATAATAGAAGATTCAATTATATATCTCGTGGTAATAGAGTTAGAGTTAATTACTGAGATGGCATTACTCCAGTCAATACAATGATCATAGTTTTTAACGTGATTAAACAAGGCATTTGATTCTTGTTCCGTTCTTATACTATATTTATGTTGCTTAAGTCTAACAGAAAGATCCTTACCAGTCTGCCCAACGTAAAATTCATTACAATTTCCACATGGCACTTTATAGATGCATCCAGGAGAATTTTCTGGTGAATTACTGATTACGATATTCTTTATAGTATCACTGTTGCTGAAGGCGTCCACATGATAAAATATCACGCATTTCATAATCAGTCAAAGCAATGCATCCGCATACCAGCCACTGGGCCAAGTCGTCAAAACCACACAAAAAGCATAATTGGAGAAAGTTGTATTGTCATTGCATTCCCCGGATAAAAGCTAATAACACGACGTAGTTATCTCCTTTTTTTTTCAATGCTTAATTACCAACACGTGAATAAACTCTTTGATGTTTTCTCCTTACGGAATGAAAATTCCCACAAATTTACCAACAAGCAATTAGTGCATATGACGTTCTCTCACATTCAAAACTTTTGATCCTTTAAATTCTTGACGAATGCAGAGCAATGCGTCTTCCTCTTTAATTCATTTTAATTTTTTTTTTTCGTTCTCAACCGATATAACTTCAACAAGGGCAACGATTTTCAAAATATACATTTCTACATTTCAAACAAGCACGAGCACCATAAAATAAAGGCCTAGAATTATCAGATATTATTGTTCTTAGTATTAGTATTAGTATAATTACTATTATTACTATTATTGCTATTACTATTGTTATTATCATTATCATAATTATTATTATCTTTACCATAATTATCAATATTATCAATATTATCATTATATTATTAAAATCATTATCATTATCTTTATCATTATCATAATCATTATAATCTATTATAATTATTATTTTTACTATTATCATTATTATCATTATTAGCTTTTTTTTGTGGGGGGAGTCAGTAAAAAGAGTGGTAACTCCTGTGTCGTTTTAACTTCCCTCCAGCCCACTGGTCCTCCCTGGTTTACATTTTCGTCAACAGATGGCATGATAATGCACTTTTCCATATCGGTGGCAAAAAAGCGGGTTTGAGACGAGGCCATAAAATGCTTCTCATTAATTTCTTCTCTGGTCGGGAGCTCGCATCCTGATCACTTGATATATATATATATATATATATATATATATATATATATATATATATATATATATATATATATACATATATATATATATATATATATATATATATATGTGTGTGTGTGTGTGTGTGTGTGTGTGTGTGTGTGTGTGTGTGTGTGTGTGTGTGTGTGTGTGTGTGTGTACATATACTAACAGGCGACATGGAACTCCAACAGCAAGTGGTTACTCCACGAGTAAGAAGCCACGTTCAGCGAGGCTGTATCATGTGGATGGAAAGGAGTACGGTCACTTCAAGGATCTCTTTGCTCTGAAGGAGTTCATTAGTTCCCTGCTCCTGCGTGGAGTGCATCCCTGACACTGCAGGATCCCCATAAAAGGGATCCTGGTGATGATACTAACACCTCCACCAGTGAGATCCGAACTGCCGTTCTTACGATGAGAGACGCGGGCAGGGGCCACTCAGCCACCAAGGCCATGCCTCTTGCTAAGTGGATGATGGTTCGAGTCTTAACTGTGGAGGTTTCCCTATGGTATATGGGTGTATTTAGTGTTCGAAAGTTATTATTCCCTGATATATGAATAAAGGCAGACTATGAATTATTTACATGTGTATAAATGTTTATGTCAGAGTGTGTATATATATGTATACGTTGAAGTGTATAGGTATGTATATGTGGGTGTGTGGACGTGTATGTATATACATGTGTATGTGGGTGGATTGAGCCATTCTTTCGACTGTTTCCTTGCGCTACCTCGCTAACGCGGGAGACAGCGACAAAGTATAATAAATAGATAAATAAATAATATATATATATATATATATATATATATATATATATATATATATATATATATATATATTCCGTCAAAACACCATTTGCGTGACAGGAACGCTTCCAACCCTTACCACAAGAGCGATGTCATGGAAAGTGTCGACACACGCCTCTTTCTCCATCGTTTTGGATCTTGGATCTCGTGTTACGTCGAGTACGACACCTAGACGGAGAGAAGCCTTCCCTGACCGCAATGCATTCCACGGCAATCCATTCCACCCTCACCGCAATCCATTCCAAACATACCACCACCGCAATCCATTCCACCCTACCCCATCGCAATCCATTCCAACCCTAACCCCCCCCTCAACCACAGTGATATGTCTTCTGGTGCCGAGGGTCACTATTATCCGTAGCCGGGCACTGCATTAACCGGGCGTTCAGGGAGCATTGTTAGCGTGGTGTATTTGCCGAGAAGTGGGCATAACTCCTCGCAGGCCGGGTGTCAAAGCCGTGTGCCGGCTGAATAACCAACTAACTTACGAGCCATTATATTGATTCGTGGCCCCGTTATTATGGCGCCTGGGAACTCGGCGGGCCAGAGAGAGAGAGAGAGAGAGAGAGAGAGAGAGAGAGAGAGAAACGGAGAGAGTGGCACGGTTTATAATGAATGATACCAAACAGAAGACAAAAAAAAATATATGGGAGACTCTATACCGACCGTAGATACCGACCGTAGAAACCGGCGAGGAGTGAGTGGATGAGGTATGGTCATCCCTACCAAACACACAAGCTTCGAAGTGAGTACAGGAGCAGAGTATCTCCAGAGCGAGGGACGTCGTCGGTGATCATGATGACAATGGTAACAAATATAAGAGAGTCAGATGAGATGTGGACAGCACGATGTGAGGCATCGAACACGATAGAGACCTGGGTATCAGCAGCTTTAACCCTAAGCCATAAAGCCTTGGGATTATGTTTCGCTGATGACTGTCACATCGCAACGCGTTGTGTCGTCATGGTTTGCATGATTTTGAAGAGTTCAGGGAAGTGTGAGGACACCTTCTGACTAGGACTTTGAGAGAAGTGTGAAGAAAACCTTTCTGAAGGAGACGTTGGTGAAGTGTGAGACTCCCTTTCAAAGAAGATTCTAAAGAAGTGTGAGGTACCCTTTCAAGGAAGGCTTTTAAAGAAGTGTGAGGAACCCTTTCAAGGAAGACGTTAACGAAGTGTGAGGAACCCTTTCAAGGAAGACTTTTAAAGAAGTGTGAGGAACCTTTTCAAGGAAGGCTTCTAAAGAAGTGTGAGGAACCCTTTCAAGAAAGACTTTAAAGAAGTGTGAGGAAACCTTTCGAATAAGCCTTGGGAAACGCTTAAGGAAGCCTTTTGAATAAAACCTTAAGAGATAAGGTGAGGAAACCTTTTGAATCATACGTTAGATAAGTATGAGGATAACTCCTGAATACAACTTTAAGAGAGATGTGAGGAGACCTTTTAGGGAGACGCTTACTACGAAACTCCTATTTCCTCAAGTTACTGAACGGAAGTTATAAATTTGTTCAGAAGTAAAATCAGAGCCTACGCGGCAGCATATACAATCATCCAATCTCCTTACTCATGAACACTTCATCCAGTGTTTACGATCTATGAAGTACTAGAGGGGGGGGGGGGGATGCCTATACAGCAACGCCTGATGGGAGTTTTATCTGCATGTGGCTAAGCTTGCCATGCAGTAAGGCCACATGATGCTTTGATGCCTTAATCATCCAATGAAACATACCCAAAAATTATTCACAATCCTTGAATTAGATTTTTGCATGTTATCATACATCTATGTAAGTGTCATCAGAAGAGGCTGAAGACAGAGTATAATGTGAGAACTTCAGATGAAAAGTTTCGTTCATTTTTCACTTTTTTCATTACAGTTGTCAGGATTTCTCGAGACGCACAGAACAAGAATGAAACTATATCAAATGTTGTGGTAAGAGGAGAGAGAATAGACATATATACATACAAACATATGTGCATTCACACATACATACGTACATACATACATAATATATACATTCATATGTACATCCATACATACACACATACATACATAATATATACATACATATGTACATACATACATACATACAGACATAATACATACATACATATACATACATACATTTTTTTTTTTTTTGCCGCTGTCTCCCGCGTTTGCGAGGTAGCGCAAGGAAACAGATGAAAGAAATGGCCCAACCCACCCCCATACACATGTATACACATACGTCCACACACGCAAACATACATACCTACACAGCTTTCCATGGTTTACCCTAGACGCTTCACATGTTCTGATTCAATCCACTGACAGCACGTCAACCCCGGTATACCACATCGATCCAATTCACTCTTTTCCTTGCCCTCCTTTCACCCTCCTGCATGTTCAGGCCCCGATCACACAAAATCTTTTTCACTCCATCTTTCCACCTCCAATTTGGTCTCCCACTTCTCGTTCCCTCCATCTCCGACACATATATCCTCTTGGTCAATCTTTCCTCACTCATTCTCTCCATGTACCCAAACCATTTCAAAACACCCTCTTCTGCTCTCTCAACCACGCTCTTTTTATTTCCACACATCTCTCTTACCCTTACGTTACTTACTCTATCAAACCACCTCACACCACACATTGTCCTCAAACATCTCATTTCCAGCACATCCATCCTCCTGCGCACAACTCTATCCATAGCCCACGCCTCGCAACCATACAACATTGTTGGAACCACTATTCCTTCAAACATACCCAATTTTGCTTTCCGAGATAATGTTCTCGACTTCCACACATTCTTCAAGGCTCCCAGAATTTTCGCCCCCTCCCCCACCCTATGATCCACTTCCGCTTCCATGGTTCCATCCGCTGCCAGATCCACTCCCAGATATCTAAAACACTTTACTTCCTCCAGTTTTCCTCCATTCAAACTTACCTCCCAATTGACTTGACCCTCAACCCTACTGTACCTAATAATCTTGCTCTTATTCACATTTACTCTTAACTTTCTTCTTTCACACACTTTACCAAACTCAGTCACCAGCTTCTGCAGTTTCTCACATGAATCAGCCACCAGCGCTGATATATATATATATATATATATATATATATATATATATATATATATATATATATATATATATATATATATATATATATATATATATATATATATATATATATATACATATATATACATATATATATATATATATATATATATATATATATATATATATATATATATATATATATATATATATATATATATATTCTTTCTTTCCTACTATTCGCCATTTCCCACGTCAGCGAGGTAGCGTTAAGAACAGAGGAATGGGCCTTTGAGGGAATATCCTCACCTGGCCCCCTTCTCTGTTCCTTCTTTTGGAAAATTGAAAAAAACGAGAGGGGAGGATTTCCAGCCACCCGCTCCCTCCCCTTTTAGTCGCCTTCTACGACACGCAGGGAATACGTGGGAAGTATTCTTTCTCCCCTATCCCCAGGGACGATATATATATATATATATATATATATATATATATATATATATATATATATATATATATATATATATATATATACTTACATCATACAAACGTACATTCGTTCACACATACATACACATATATTTTTCTTCTGCTGAATCTTCAAACTCAACTAGAAGAAAGTCTTTTCTCGAGACAAGAAAATTTGTCCAAGTGTAAATAATACAGGTCAAGGAGAGAAATTGGTGCTGGTTGTAAGTAGCGGTGTTTGCTAAGGCTGGAACTGCGGCTATCTATCAACACCTAAGAACCAAACTAAACTACCACGGCGGGTGTAAGCGCGCTCGCTTCGACCCTTATTACCAGTTGATTTAATGGCGGAGATTATAGCCTCCCAGTGGCTCCGCTGGTGTTGTATGCAAACGAAGGGAAACACGACGACATCCGGCGGACGCCGGCCCGGGAGTTGTGAGCGGGGTTTGGCTGAACCAGGACGCAAGGGCTATCAAGAGTATGGACGCTTATAGCTCATTATCGACCATCATCATCTGTACAAGAAAAAAACACACAGGCACCATGCACTTTTCTCCGGCAGGGCCTCCATTAGCTACCTCTCGTCAAACATAAAAACGCTCATCACACAGCGATGTTCCAGGATACATCGCCGACAAGGATCTCCTCCCTGGAAATAACACATCTCTGGAACCGCTAAAAATGCAGGGTTAGGTTACGTTCAAGAGGCCGCCGCTGTTCCATGACCTCGCACTTGCTGACCGTCAACGAAAACTTCGTCTTCCCATACAAAAGTCTTCCTGCATTTGGGGTAAGTCGATCCTATATTTTGTTCGCCTCTTGATAAAATGAAATATACCTTAAATTACACGTACATTCACAGACTCAGCTCCCACTCATAGTTTCCTAGCCCTCACGCTCGTCAATGTGTATCCTCTCTTTTCCATATCCATAAATTCCAATTCTAATTCTAATATATGATTGTGTAGTGTTGGATCCTCTCGTTATCTTTTCCATAGTCAAGTTCCCGGTTTGGTGTTCTAATATTGTGGTGAAAAGAGAGGAGGTTGTGAAAGCCTTACATAAGATGATGTATGGAGAAGCAGCAGTAATTGATGGTATATCAGATGAGTTTCTTGCGAAAGGGGGCGATAATGCTGTTGATTGGTTTGCTAGGCTGTTCTATACTTATATTTTCACTGCTCAAGGTGCTGTGCCAGAGGACCGGCAGAATGCATTCATAGCACCGTTCTGTAGGAGTAAGGTAAAGTGCATGTGAGAATGGTGATTTGAAGGGCGAAGGAATGCACAGAGCGTGTGATTAGGGGAAAGCGATGTAGTGGTTTCTGGAGAGGTTAAGCATGCATGGACTAAGAGTTTGATTTGAAGAAATTGTGTAAGGGATATTTGGAGAGAGAGTGGTCATCGCATGTGGCATTTATGAATTTGGGAAAGCATCCGAAATGGGTGAGAGATACAGTTGGCCTTGTAGAAGGTGCAACGAACATATGTCGTAGTAGGGAAGCTACTTTATGCATTAAGGAGTTTTCATCAGGTGAGTTGGGCACGTATGAGAGTAGGAAGGGAGGATGCAGAATGGTTCCTTGTGAAGGTGGGTCTGCGTAAAGGATATGCTACGAATGATGGAGCGAAGATTGGATGTTCTTGTGGAGGGAAGAGGGGTGAGACTTGGGAGTTGAATCAGTTCTTGTTGGCAGAATTCAGAGAGAACTCCAGATGTTGGTGTCAGAATTTGGGAAAGTGTGTGTGTGTGTGTGTGTGTGTGTGTGTGTGTGTGTGTGTGTGTGTGTGTGTGTGTGTGTGAAAGGCGAAGATGAAGAATTAACGTGAACACAGAAAGGTAACAAAGTGCAGCGGGGTGTGAAACAGGATTGCGTGAGTGAAGCAGGAAATAGAGTGCTTTCGGTACCCGGCAATGGATGTGGCAGCGGACAGAACCACTTGGGTGCTGAAGATGGACAGAGTGCGGGAGAATAAGCTAAGGCATTAAGAAGCGTGTGGAAGGAAAGGTCATTGACCGTACGAGCACAGATGAGTAAATCTGAAGGTACAGCAGTCCCGACAATGTCGTATGGATGTGTCTTGGGCCTTGAACACACAGGGAAGGGAGAGGGTTGGCGTGTTGGAATTGAAACGTCTGAGGACGATATGTGATGGGAGATGGACTGACGGGGTGAGGTATGACAGTGTAAGGGAGACTTGTGGATAATAAGTCTACTCGGATGGAGACGGCTGATCAAGGTATCGGGCTCTGAACATTCACGAATGACAAACGCATTCATGGGATAGAATAAACTAGATCGATAGGGTATATGGGGGTCAACGAGCTGTGAGTGGGGTGAACTGCGGCAATGAAAGTGGTGAAGATATACGAATGAGTGGTGTGTGACATTATATATATATATATATATATATATATATATATATATATATATATATATATATATATATATATATATATATATATATATATCTTGCTCATGTTTTATACTACTTCGTTCTGAAAGTCACACCACATTAAAGATATTACATGATACGTTGTTCAACACACAGCTCTGGTCCCTACAGTAGGGTTACCACCGAATTTCATTCATCCCGGCTGATCTGGGCCCTCACCATACTCGGCATTCCCGACCTCAAGAGCTTCTACGCCGAATCCCTGCTGCTGGGCACCGCCGATGCTCATCATTATCATCATCATCATCATCATCATCATCAGAACTCATCGCTTGGGCCCATCATGATCATCATTTCCGAGCCATCACGCTCCGCGGACGAGAGAGTAATGGTCGAGGAGGGGCTCCCCGGCGGGCCTGAACCTATCTGCGTCTTGACTTACTACCGAGATGGCCAGATACGACCCTCACCCCCTTCGGGCGCCACAGGTTTCTGGGCCGAGTAACACCGCTTGGTCCAATTACTGGCATAAATTATCTCTTCGTAATCTCCCGATTCTCGGACGATCGCGCATCTCTCCTGTGCAGATTGAAGTACTGTAATATATATATATATATATATATATATATATATATATATATATATATATATATATATATATATATATATATATATTATATATAGATAGATAGATAGATAGATAGATAGATAGATAGACAGATGGATATAGATAGACAGATAGATAGATAGATAGATAAATAAATAGATAAATAGATAGATAGATAGATAGATAAATAGATAGACAGATAGATAGATAGATAAATAGATAGATAGATAAATAGATAGATAGATAGATAAATAGATAGATAGATAGATAGATATAGCCGTCATTTACAATATTACGCGAGAGTGTTTCAACGCTACACCTTCGTTTTTCGTCGTGGTGTTATCTTCCTACTTTTCCCTCATCCGTCCAGCTTCTTCTTCTTCTCCGGAGATTCTCATACCATAATTGGCCTTAACGCGAGAGGAAACCTCCATCCCCGTCCTCCATGTACAGCAGCGTTGGCTATCTCCCCTGGTAAAGGTCGGTGGTCCTATATGTATATATGTACTCCTCTATCCATTATGTATTACCGGCCGCATTATGCATTGTTCCCAGGCCAGAGCTACGGCTAATTACAGTGCTTCTAATCAATGCCGCTCGCTGGGTACCTCGCCGACCGACAATGAAATGCTCGAGCAAAATCTCCCAGTGAGATCTTATAAAGCCCGGGTCTGCAATTTGGCCTCGCTCAGAGAGAGAGAGAGAGAGAGAGAGAGAGAGAGAGAGAGAGAGAGAGAGAGAGAGAGAGAGAGGGGAAGACGAGAGAAAGACAGAAAGAGGAGAGAGAAAGAGAGAAAGGAGAGAGAGAGAGAGAGAGAGAGAGAGAGAGAGAGAGAGAGAGAGAGAGAGAGAGAGAGAGAGAGAGAGAGAGAGAGAGAGGAAGACGAGAGAAAGACAGAAAGAGGAGAGAGAAAGAAAGAGAGAAAGGAGAGAGAGAGAGAGAGAGAGAGAGAGAGAGAGAGAGAGAGAGAGAGAGAGAGAGAGAGAGAGAGAGAGAGACAGACAGAGACACTCAGACAGACAGACAGACAGACAGACAAAGAAAAAGAAAAAGAAAAAGAGAACGAGAAAGAGAAAGAGGAGAGAGAAAGGAAGAGGAGAGAGAGAGAGAGAGAGAGAGAGAGAGAGAGAGAGAGAGAGAGAGAGAGAGAGAGGGGGGGGGGGGGGGGAATGGGTAGGAGGGTGTGCTGTATGTCGCTAAGATTTTTCACAGCTTTTATCATCATCCCTTAATGGATACAATGATCCCTGGTTTCCATCTCGTACCTCTGTCTATCTAGAGTTCTTGTAACTGCAAGTGTCGCTTATTTCACAAACATTTTTTTTTCCTTTTTTTCCGCATCGATATGTAAATTCTTCTGAGAAATTCGAGAGATAAAGTCTTTCTTGATGGAGGACATACTTAACGAGAGAGATAAGGGGACTTTAGAGATCAGGATCTCTCGGTGCACAGTCAGGTGCAAATGGAAAGGAGAGAAAAGACGGTTTAGTGAAGAAAAAAAAAAATCTTGCTACAAGAACGCCTGAGTCGTCCTCATGTTATAAAATAAAAGTAAAATGTCTGAATTCTTGGCGTGTAGCATATTTTGTGGAGGGGATATATACATATATATATATATATATATATATATATATATATATATATATATATATACAAATTAAGAAGAAAATTCATGTTTCTTATTAAGATACAAAAATGAAGTGTTACTCAACTTTTATATGAGCAAATAGATAAATAGATGAGATAAACAAACAGATAAGACAGACAGATAAACAGAACACATAGAAATATATGACAGATAAACAGAACAGACAGACAGACAGACAGATAGGACAAATAGGACACAGATAACAAATTACTGCATAAGACAAACAAGTCTATTAAACCCGACAACATAAACTTCAAAAATGTTCGCCAGCACAAGAGCCAAAGGAACTGCCAGACCCACGGAGCGCTTCCATTCCCCCCTGGATGTATTATCATGAGAGAACCTGCTGACAGTATCAGGGGGATCGAGGCCAGTTTACCGTGGCAATCCTGAAGATCAGATTCCCCACAAGAGGATTATTAAATATGTATAAACTTCTTGTGAAGCGGCGTTCCATTATTTTCTGGTCTCGCGGATAAATTGTTGGGCATCCAAAAGCACTTACGAACAAATTAG